>NW_015176024.1:309685-316006 GCF_001447785.1 Gekko japonicus | reverse complement strand
TGGAGCACTGGTCTAATCCAGCAGGGCTTTTCTTATGTTCTTATGAATTTAGAGGGAGAAAATGAAGTGTGTTATGTGGAAGAAAGTAAAGAAGTGGTCTCAGGGACAGCACTGGAATGCACTGGAGCAGGAGTTAAAACTTTATCCCAGAGAACTCAGCCCTTGCAAATTAGCCCTGCCAGTTCTATTTCTTTTTAAATGTGTAACGGCTGGCATTGTGTTGTCTGTGTCTGATGGGAAAAGGGGAGTGACTACTTTCAGCTCTCCCTCCCACGGCAGACCCCACACTTTCCTCCCTGTGCAACTCATGAGGATCTGCTCATCTATGGGAACAAAATGTCAAGGGGCTGCAGCAGCTGCAGATATGCTTCCTATTTACAGCCAGCATCCTGAGGGATCCCAGAGCAACTTTTTTTCTCAACTTCACTAAAACCATGACCTTCATTTGTGCATGTGAGAGATGTAGGGATCCTCTTGAATTGCCTATTCATCAGTTATAGTAAATGGAGTGTTTGCTTGAATGAGGAATACAGAATCAGGCTGTCAGCCTTCCAGCTCATTCATTTGGTTTTGCTTCTCTCAATCGACTCAGCAAATTAAGTTAAAAGTATAGTTGGTAATTTCACAATGCAAATGTCTTCACTTGTGAAGTGGGCCATTTTGGTGCCCTCAATCAAGAAAGGCCTGAGAAATGATCATCATCCAGTCTTGCTGCTTCAGCAAACTAATCAATGTAGCAGATATTCCACAAAGTTACACTGAATTCCGTGTACACAAAACGTACATGCAGCATTTATGTCATAGAGTGACTCTTGCTCATTGCTCTCTGCACTTGTGGTTGTATATGAGCAAGTTCAGCCTTTTCGTTCACGACGTTTTTAGACTGATGCCTTACATATTTGAAAGAAAGACCTAAAAGTATAAAGCACGCATGAAATAAATGCTGCCCAACAGTACTTCTCCTGGTGCCCACAGAACTTTTCAGAAAGTGGTTGGAGCTATTGTAAGGCAGGGCTTGCTATTGGCTGCCCTCATTCAAATGAAAAGATCTGCTGTGGCAGCAATGGAAGCCGTGGGTGGCTACTGGAGAATCAGGAAGACTGGTAAGCACCCTGGATTACCTTAGTCAGTGTGTGGTTCCATTCCCCCTTCAGGTTTCCCTTCTTTTTAAATTCCCACTTGTTTTTCCTCCCACATCTCGGGCTTTCATTCCTTTATTTTTATTCCTCTTCGTGTCTTAGAGAAACAAGCTTCAACCTCCATTTGTTTTGTTTACTGGGAAAAGGCTTTAACACCCCCTCCCCCAATAAAATTAAGATGAAAGTTTAAATGACACAAACATCACCAAATGGAATGTCACTGAATGTTTGCCAGTCAGAATGGATGAGTTCTGACCTGGATAGACCAGCGGTCTCGCTCAACATAAGCCTGCTTGATGTGGCTCATCTGGGCATAAAATGAGGCCAAGAGGAGCAGAGTGATGGAGTGGAGTATGTGCCTTGATCAACTATTGTAAAGCAGAGAGGGAGCTTCTCTTTGCTCTCAGAGTCCAGGGAGCTATCCTTGTGCATGAGGAGAGATCAGTGTTCAGAAGCAGACACCTGTGACCACTCCTTCTCCAGGGCTGCCAGCCTCCCAGTGGCTGGACAATGCTCCAAACCAAAGTACAGATTACACCAACCTTTGACAGACCAGTGACCAGACTACAAATGAGACAACTTCATGCATTCAATGTGCTCACCATGCAATTCTTTGGCAAAGCAAGAAGGGAGGGATTGTATTTGGCTCTGCCTCTGCAGCATCTATTTGGGGTTGGTGCTCACCATGTCCTCTCAAAATTACAAAGGTACCCACTGCTTTAAAGAGGCTGGGGATCCATGCCCCACAGAATATATACAATTGCCTCTCGCTGTTCTACAAAGTCATAGGCCACATTCAGAGGCCATGAGAAACCTCTGGTTGCGACAGGTGCAAACATAGATAGTTGTCATGACATCCAAAAGAAAGCATATTTATTTGATTTGTATCCCATCCTCCCCGCAAGCGGGTTCAGGGCAGATTCCATTATAAAATTTACAACAGAGCAAATCAACAGTTAAAATACATCTAAAAACCTATCTAAAAACAATATTCAGTAAAAGACCAGTGCCTCAACAGATTTCAACAAGAAGCAGTTACTTCCCAGGTGACCATTCAGATCTGAGGTCACTAGCAGGTGGGTGCCCGCTGCCTCAACTGGAAGCCTGGTGGAAGAGCTCTGTCTTGCAGGCCCTGTGGAACTGTAAGCGACTGCTTTTTCCTCACAATTGGGATTCTAAATGATAGTTCATAATCTTGGTTGCCTGCATTCCAATGTCAAAGTAAATTGGAGTGTGACTGTTGCCTAAACTAGGAAGGCTTCAACTGCGTTCTGTGCATAAGTGGAGGAGGGAAAGGAGAGACGAGTATTACTCAAACTGCATTTGTACCACCCTGAACAAGCAGTTGTTTGTCATGGGGTCTGAATGTGGTTCACAGATGTATATATACCATTTCATTAATTCATTCTGTAAACTGCTCAATAGTATAACTTCTCAATGCCTTATTTCTCTATATAATAGTTCTGTTTTGGTCATGGACTCTCCTGAACATTCCACATGCTCCCAAATCAGTTGACTCCCTGATTTGTCACTCAGAAGCTGTCCCTATCTAGTGGCTGTGTTGCCTGAGTCTCGCCTCCAATATTCTAAACAGTTTGCTGTTCCTTCTCCCCCCAATAGACAGTGGGAACACAGAGGTCATTTGCATATGTGGCCTAACTGGCCTTTGCCTCTAACATTCTAAACAGTTTGCTGTTGGGCATCATTAAATGTCTTCTGAGGTAAAATACATACCCCAATTTTCCCTTAAACGGTCACTGGAGTTGTCAATATACATATCCCAATCTTCCCTTAAACAGTCACTAGAGGTGCCAATCTCCCTGTGGGACCTGGAGATCTCCCAGAAATCACTGTGTTCCTCATTCACAGAAAATTTCCCAGCTATTACAATCGCTGCTTTGGGCAGTGGACTCTATGGAATTATACCCCGCTGAGGTCCCTCTGCACCCCAAACCCTGCCCTCCCCAGGCTCTACCCCTCAAATCTAAAGGTATTTCCCAACCCAGAGTTGGCAACCCTGTAACTGGCTATGGAACCACTTTCCAGACCCTTGGAACTTAGAAGACATGGCATAGGAAGAGGTGCTTTTCTACCTTAGCTGCCACTGCATAACCCCAAATCAACATAAGTCAGGGGTGGAGGGAACCATACCTGTTACCATGAGGCTGTCCTCCCATACTCCCCACCTAGGGCAGCAAAATGACTTGAGACAGCCCTGCCTCATAGCTAATCAGAAAGAAATTAACATGGCTTGCCTCCTTCTCGTTTCCCCTTTCCTCTGCCACCCCATCAGCCACAGCCGAGACACTCACCTGGAGCTTCCTTCTAGAGCTCATTGTATTTCTTTCCACAATGGGCCTTACTCCTAGTAATAAATATCTACATTTTAAAACCCTGTAGCTATAAACCTAAAATACAAATCAAGAAGAATTTAAAGGAATATTTCTGCCACTTCAAATTAGGAATTTAAATTCAAATACCTGTGAAATAAAACAATCTTTACATCTGTCCTAAATCTTAGCACAAAAGATGTCAGGAAAATGTCCTTCGAGAGGGAGCTACACAAATATAGCACCATGACTGAGAACTTTCTAGATCCTACAGCTCCTGACTGCCTTGTAAAAGAAGCTCCTTGGGTAGATTGTGATGCACACGGTAGGGCAGTGTGCATGATCCATTTACACAGATTGAGTGGCAGCTAAATAGGTGAGCTGAGAGCAATGACAGCCATAGCGCTGAAGGAGAAGTGAAATGATGTGGAAATTCTGTCCATGGGGTTATATCTCTGATGATCCATTTGTACCTGCTAGCAATCCCTTGGGACTGAACTGATGTTCATGCACTAGCCAGGTCACAATCTGCATTGAACAGAAGGTGTCATAGGGGCAGGGAAAGACAGGAAAATCCCCCCCCCCAAATCAAACCATTAGGAATTTGTTAGCAACAGCTTAATTACTCGTTTACAAAGAAGGGGGGGGGAGAATCCTTCCATATTAAACTCATGGTTGAATACAGTTTGTATAATGACTATGAAATGAAATTGCATTTTACAAATGGTTAACACAGTGTGTGTGTGTGTGTTTGCGCACGCACGTGTGTGTGTGTGTGTGTGAGAGAACTGGAATTTTTATGTCATTTACATAGAAGGGGGGGGGAGAGAATCCTTCCATATTAAACTCATGGTTGAATACAGTTTGTATAATGACTATGAAATAAAATTCCATGTAACAAATGGTTAACACAGTGTGTGTGTATGTGTGTGTTTGCGCACGCATGTGTGTGTGTGTGTGAGAGAGAGAGAACTGGAATTTTTATGAAGTTTGACCATCATTTCTTTTAATTTTTGGAATTTGGAAATTGTAATTATTGAGCAGATGTCCATATTTAGCTCTATCACAGACCCTTTCCCTTTGTATGCATTTAAATCCAAGGAGTCTTGTTCTGTGCTGCTACTATACTGCTTTCATTTAAAATAAATATTAAGAAATAAATAAAATTTCCATATTCCTGTCCAGAGTTGCCAGTGTACTGCATAGATATTAGGAGAGTATCTGGCATGATCAAGTGCACTGCATTTATTTACTCCAAGAGACTGTAAAACTCAGAGTTCATATGAAGGCGCTGGAAAGGAGAAAGAGAAATACTTTGCAAAACTGGCCTGTAAAACAGCAGCCGGGCCCTTAGTTCCCTTACCGCACTCCTTCTGAATGCCAAGCTATGCCAGGAGCTGAGCCGTTGTTGCTGTCTATGAGTAGATGGAAAGCCAAGCAGCAACAGGAGAGCTGGGGTGTCATACACACTGGTGGCATTTCTTAGCTGCAAGGGGCTACGTTAGCTAGCAACCATCACCATTTAGGAAACTACCCCCTGGCTGACCGATGAGATGTCAGCGCAGGCACAGCAGGGAGACTGTTTTATTGACTAGTCTGTGATGGATGACCACAGTACTAGTGGGAATCAGACCAAGGGCAGTTTGCCACAGTGGCAGTGAATTATATAGCAGGGGATGATGGATGCCAAGAGGAGCCACTTAAGAGGGCTTTGCCTGGCAGACAGGAGAGCATCAGGAGCACTAAGGTCATCACACACAGTAAAAGCCGAGACCAAAGTTGCCATGCTTGCAGCCTCGGTGTCTAATGTTCCGTTCTGAGCAAGGGTTCTATTTCGCCTCTTAGATGCTGTCTCAGTGCAGCTGTATATCAGCTCTCCCTTTCATCCTTAAAGCCAACCAGCCTCTTGCTTCACAGTTGGTAAATGATGGTCCATGATGTTCTCATCCAGGAAATATATCCCCACTGTCTGGGTTTGCTTTATGGGAGTTATGGCTGTATTTGAAACTTTCCAACTGGTATCATTCACTTACTGACTCCACTAGGAGTGTCCTGGGCCACAGTTCAAACAGCCTTCAGTGTCAATAATTTTGGGTGGGTAGCTGTTAGTCTGTTAGTAATAGAGCAAAATTGGAGTCCAGTAGCACCTTGTGTGGGTGTGTAAAGGGCTGTCAAGTCAAAGCTGACTTATGGCGACCCCAGCATAGGGCTTTCAAGGGAAGTGAGATGCAGAGGTGGTTTGCCATTGCCTCCCTCTGCCCAGTCTTCCTTGGTGGTCTCCCATCCAAGTCCTGTGACCCTGTTTAGCTCCTGGGATCTAACAAGATCCAACTATACCATGCCACCTTCCCTCCTGTAGCCCCCTTTCCAGGTGTGATGACATCACTTCCTATCCAGGGTTTAAGCTTTTGTGACTTTCTTTTTAAAGATAGTATTGCACTCAAATCAGGGCCTAAATAAGTAGGGTTTCTTATCTATATCCACAGCCCACACCAGTTATAGAAAGGCTGGGACTGTATTAAAAAAAGTGATTCTGATTTAGCTGGAGCCCTTTGTTCTTCTAGCAAGCCCAGTCCATATTGCATGATGTGATGACATATGGGCTTTACAACACTGATTTATAATGGATCTGCAAACAACCTGGGGCCATTTTTAATTTATTTGCAAAATTTATACTCCACTTTTCTGCCCTCATCAGTGCCACCAAAGCAGCTAACAAATCAAAAACCATCCATAATAAACACGTATTAAAAACCATTTGTATAGAAATATTGATTCCTATAAACCCCTGCCTCCCCCTGGAATGTGTCTTGCTGGTACCCTGCTGTGTTGATTTCCTATTGAAGCCATAT
>NW_015176024.1:307030-309554 GCF_001447785.1 Gekko japonicus | reverse complement strand
CTCTCTCTTCTGTTCCTGCTATCTCTGCTGCTCTGTGGACATACCCCTGAAATGCTCTTGTCCTGCCATGTGGTCTGTGGGAGAACAAAGGATCCCCTTGTGCCTTAGAGCACATGAAGGCAAGGAGGGGATGTTCCTCCTCAAACCCCCTTGGGGGTACCTGGACTATTCCAATGGACAATATTGAACTCTTGGATGCTACCCTGATGTTGGTAAATATGCTTCTTACTGTTTAGTTAAGGCAAAACTTGCCTAGGCTTGTTATTTTGAAATCCTTATTAGTCTGTGCTAAGTTTTATACTGAATAAACTTATTCTGGTTTTCTAATTTGTCTGCATTGTGGTAACTGGACTTCAAGCCTTTTTCCTTGTGCCTGCTGCTCACCAATTGCGCTACCTTAGTAAGATTAACTGCACAGCTCTGGATTGAGTTGCTAATGTGTTAAGTCCCAGAGGCCAGTTAAGAGTCTGAACCTTGCTCTTGGGCTGGAAAGGAACCCTAGTTGAAAAAGGTTCTGGTGGCTATTGTCTTGAAATCCAGAGAGCCTACCTTTCTGGGTTATTGTGTACTGTATTGAGCCAGTGTAGAGTTTTCCCCTCCATCCCTGGACTGGCAGAATCTATATACCATTATAACCAAACAAATACACATCATTAAAACAAAGGTAAATGCAGCCACAAAAACATAAAGCAACAATTAAAACATAAGGCAGAAAGGAGGGATCACTGAGGGAAGGCCAGACAAAACACAGAAGTCTTTTCCTACTAGTGGAAGACAGCAACAGAAGGAGACAGACAAACCTTGCTGGGAAAAGAGTTCCAGAGTTTTGCTGCCACAACCAGGAAAGGCCTGCTCTGGATTGCCACCTGCTAAATCTCAGAAGGCAAGGCACCTGAAGCAGGGCCTCAACACATTACTGTAATGGTCACGTATCTTCATGAGAGAGTAGGCAGCCCTTCAGGTATGCTGGTCACAAGCCATATAGGGTTTTAAAGGGCAACACCAGCATCTTGAATTATGCCCAGAAACTAACAGAGTGCCAGTGTAGATGGGCCAATTGTGTTGCCAGGTCCCTTCTGACAACTGGTGGGGGACAGGGGGGGACTTACCTGGAGAAATGACAGGAAATGACATTATCACACCAGTGACATTCAGGTGATACTCTGGTATTCGGGCAAAGACTCTATAGTAAAACTGGTTTCTACTATAGAGTTTTGGCCAAATACCAGAGTACATTGCTGGACATTGTTGGTATGATGATGTCCCTTCCTATGGAAGGCCAAGCAACAAGGCCTTTCTCTTTCTCCAGGTAAGTCCCTCACCAGCCAGCTGATTGGCAGTTGGAAGGCTGGACCTGGCAGCAGAGGATCCCCATCTCCACCAGGGCATCTGGCAACCCTATGGGACAAGACCGGAGTGATATGGCCCCTACAATTCACTCTAGTCAACACCTGGTTGCACGATTCTGCATCATTTGAAGTCCCAAAAACTTTTAAAGGGCAGCCCCACCTAGAGCACATTGCAATAGGCTAATCCATAACCAGAGCATGCACTACAGGGGGCAGATCTTTTCTGTTCAAGAAAGGTCATACAAGGTTGACATCTGCAATTTGATAAATTCCTAGAGATTTTGGGAAGGCAAGGGATTTCAGCAGGGTATAATTCCACATAGTCCAATCTCTGAAGCAACCATTTTCTCCAGGCAAACCGATCACTGGAGATCAGTTAAAACTCTAGGAGATCTCTAGGCCCCACCCAGAGGCTAGCAAGCCTACAACTGGCTAACTGGTCAAAGCTGGTGAAAAGCATTATTTGTATTGTTCTCCAGGCTAGAAACAAGGCCCTGGCAACCACAGAGTTCCACAGTGACAACAACCAGCAAGCCCAACACCACCACAAACAGACTGATTCCCACACTGGGTCCAGCCTCACTGCAAGTTTATATAGGGAGTTTCCCTGCAGGTGATGCCTGGTTCAGCATTAGGCTCATCAAGTTGAGTCAGCTCCTCTACTTAGAAGAAATATCAGGACCCAGATCCTGAAGTGACTTTCTGCTTTCTTCTTGGGCTTCCTGAGCTTTGGGCTGCCATGTGTGCACTTTTGGGCCTAGTTCAGGCCTCTGCCCCAGCTCTTCATCTTCTTTGCTCCTGGGGTCCTGTGGAAGATAGTGGCACGTCTGGCAGTGGCAGAGTGCATGCTTGGGCATTCTGCCTTGAGGTTCTTGCTGGCACAGTGGGCAGCACTGGTTCTGGCAAAGGTTTCCTTCAGGGAGGCACTGAAGCATCTGCTGCCACAGTAGACCTCAGGGTTGGGTTGTCAGATTTGGCCGGGGTTGCCTGACTTGGAGGGGCCCCTTCCCACTTACCAGCCAGCTGGTGGGTGGGGGGAAGCCCTGCCCCCAAGAGTGACCACCCAGACTTCCCTCCCACCTCTCCCCAGCATAGGGTTGCCAAATAATTTTCACTCACCGGCGGGGGAGGCTGCGTCCCGTCCGGGAGCAGTCCGCATGTGCGCGCGCGCCGCC
>NW_015176024.1:297314-306724 GCF_001447785.1 Gekko japonicus | reverse complement strand
AGGAATGCCTGACACCTGCTCTCTTCAAGTGGGGGGCTGCTGGCTCCTGCCTTGCAAGAGGCAAATTCCCCTCTTGCAGGGCAGGAGCACCCAGCGCCCGCTCTCTTCAAGCAGGTGCTGCCGGCTCTTGCCTTGAAAGAGGAGAGTCCCCCTCTTGTAGGGCAGGAGCTCTTGGCTCTCGCTCCCCTACAAGAAAAGGCGATCTGCGTCCAAGGCATGATGGTGTACTCTGTGTGATGTCCTCATGAGAGGGATGGCCATGCCCCCTTTTGGAACACCCCCTAATCCCCCCGCAGGGAGAAAATTGGACATGGAAACCCTAACTCAGGGGCAGGTCCTCCTCCAATAAGGACTCATCCTCCCGCATTAACTTGGGGTAGTCCATGACACTCCAGGCCCCAGTTCCTTATCCTGTAGTAGGCCGGGCTCCAAGAGCACCTCCAAACTATGGACCTGTTCTTTCAAGGAGAGTGTAACCATATGCAGAACAAGTGAGTGACACCTTACCTACTTTCCACTCAGCAGTAGTACTTCCATCTCGTCAGGATTAAGCTTCAGTTTATTACCCCACATCTTCTCTAAAACTGCCTCCAGGAACTAGTTCATGGTTTCTACAGCCTCCCTAGGATTGGCCAGAAGCATGTGACAGAAATTAGTTTTATCTACATATTGGTGACAACACAGCCCAAATTTCTGGATGACCTCGCCAGCAGTTTCATATAGATGTTGAACAGGTAAGATTGCCGGCCCCCAGGTGGGAGTGGGGGATCCCCCAATTAAGTGGGCTCCTACCTGCCATCAGCCAGCTGGCCAGCAGTGGGGAAGCCCGATCCCCAACAGCCAGAACCTGGCATGATGTTTCCAATGTGATGTCATCACGTGGAAGAGACATCATCATGCTGGTAACATTGTGTGGCAACGCTCTGGTATTTGGGGCAAAAGAGAGCCCTGCCCCACTCCCGGAAAGCTCCCTCTCACCCAGTGGCAAGGAGGTAAGACCTAGGGATAGGGGACAAGATAGACCCTTGCTGTTGATACTTGGTCAGAGGCCAAGGAGCTGAGCAGTAATACCACAGACCAGTTTCTGAAACCTACTGTCCGGGTAGGACTGGAACCACCATACTGAATAAACCATAAAGTATTCCAAATTACTGGACAGGCTGACACCTTGGCCATCGCTCACTGTCTTTTAGCTTAACCTACTTCACACAGTTATTGTTGTTGTGTGGATAAAACAGAGGAGGTGAAAACGATGTTGTAAGTTGCTTTGGGTTCCCACTGGGGAGAAAAGCAAGGCATACCTATCTAAAGAAAATACATAAAACATGTTTTTGAACCCAGGACTACATGATCTAAGTCCAACGTTCAGCAGAGTAAGCGATTTCACATCATTGTGGTTTGTATGATGGAGCCATGCTATTTGTGTAACAGACAATAGGATGAGCCGCAGAGTTACCCAAATTAAGTGAGTGTATCCACCACAAGACCTCAGCAACAAGATTGTTCTTGAATCCAATACAACTTAGATTACATTCAATAAGTTAAAAAAAAACCCTGGCTTGCGGTATTAATGGGACTCATAAAGCAGCTTCCTGTGGGATATATGTTTCTTCCAGTCTTGTTAAAAGTTCTTTCAATAACTTATTCATTACTCTGTCTTTAAAGAGTACTGCAGTGCTTACCTTGATGCATTACATATGCAAGTCCTTCTGGAAACAGGTTTTAACCTAAGGTAATTTGAGCCCTAGTGGTTTAATGTGCCTAGACTGGAGAATGATATAAAACGTGCAATCTTTTAAAATGGGCAGCAGAAGAATAACCAGACAGCAAAAGTTCATGGAAATGGGAAAAATTTAAATCAAAATTCATTTGGCTGGTCCTTTCAAGAGGTTGTGGCTCAGATGAGGATCCAGGATTCCAAACAAATATCTCAAAGACATTTTAACATATAAATTGACATAAGGGTGTGTGTGTGTGCCTGTGTATTTAAAACTGATAGGATTTCTATTTCATAACATTATTAATGGAATAAATTTAGGGCTCCGTTTTCAATTATTATCTCAATTTTTGTGTGTGTGCTGAACATCTGGTGCTATCACTAAAATATCTAGTGGCATATCTATATATTACAAATTCAAGCCAATTTCAAAGTTATGTAACTGACAGAACTCATCTGAGGAAATCCAAATGTTGTAATTCTTTGGGGAGATAGCAGTATCTCTAATAAAGAATCCTCAGGGTTTGCACAGAACAACAATTCTGTTTCTTTGGGGAATACTCAAGACAATTATAATAATTTCAAACTGCTTTCAATTTGTAGTGTGGTTTTACGTTTCTGGAATGAGGCTCTCAATAAATAAAAGAAACAAAATTATCATGAAGGGCATATTGGAAAGTTGACTTTTATTATGCTAACTGATAAAGTGGATAAAAGGTTAATATAATTCCAGCAGAGAAGACTGGAAACAAATAATTCTTGGTACAGCATTGTAGTGTGTGGGTGAATTACAAAACTTCACTGTCAGTGGAAGGGCCTAATTATAATTTGGTGGCGAATTAGATTTTAAGAAATTTCTTATAACAGAGCTTTATAGCTCTGCAGAATTTCAGACAGCAGTTCCTAAGTTTTTCCTGACAGGGGTGATTTTGGAAATCTCTTCTGAGTTTCTCCTAGATTTCAGAATTACCCAGTCTTGTTTCCAAAGGAGAACTGGATTAATCAGGAAGTCTCCAGTGTTCTTTGTTCTGAATTCTGTGCAGAATACCGTGCACATGCAGTTAGATGCAGGCTTTAAGAAGCCTTCAGCTGATCTGAGACTCTTCCCACTGTATACTGCCAAAGTTAAGACTGCCGATTCCATGTTGGGAAATTCCTGGAGCTTTGGTGGTGGAGCCTAGGGAGGGCAGGGTTTGGGGAGGGGGCGTTCTAATGCCATAGAGTCCACACTCCAAAGCAGCCATTTTCTCTACAGGAACTGATCTGGACATCAGTTGGAATTCCAAGCCTCACTTGAAAGTGGGCTACCCTAGCCAATGCGCACTCAGCAGAACAAGGCTACTTAATGTTAAGATTTGAGAGAATTCAGTATAGTAAGCATTGTTTTTCTAAAATCTCCAAGCCTTTTTTTTTTTTTAAAAAAATGCAAATTAATCCTGCTAACCATGTCTGGGTGTCAATTTCTGATTATTAGGATGTTTGTGGGTAGAGCCAAGGACAGACAATGTTAACAGGGTCAAGCTAACCTCAAAATAAATATTATCAAAACACTATCGCTTCTTAGCCAAAGACAGGTCAGAGGGAGAAGATGACTCAAGTTTAGTGAGTGAACAGAATCTAGTGGCTGCGGTTGTGTGGTCAATGGGGAAAAAAACCCACCATGGTCTGCCCTAATACCTAATATCAAACATTAGGCCAAATGACCAAATAGACAGATAAAACACCTGAAGTTTGGCAACCATACCTGTAGCTCAGGGAAACCATATAAACATACTGAATTAATGCAGACCTTTGAAATATTTGAAAGTTAGCTAACAAGCAAACAAGAAAAGTGTGTGGATTCACTAATATAGTGGCATTTGAAGAAGACTGGCCCAAGGTCACCCAGTGGGGAATCAAACCCATTCTCCAGATTAGAGTCTGCTGCTCTTAACCACTACATCACACTTGCTCCCCTGTTGCAGTATCCCCCCTCTTCCAAAAGAAAGGCCAGAAAAGCATGCCGACTCATTTGCAATTCTGTACCAGTTTAACCTGGTGTGACCATCTATCATTCATCAAGTAGCTCTCCACTGAATATAGGGCATTTTTGCCACAAGCTCCTAGAAGCAAACTTCAGTTGACTAATCATCTTTCTTTTAACCAGTTAAGTGCAGTTTTTGTTTTAGGTAAAAGCTATTAATTATGTTTCCCCTCTTCTGATTAAAGTTATTCAGAGAGAGTGACCTTGTTCATGTAGCAGCTGATACATCTGGAAAACAACCAGTTTATAACAACCTTTTTTTGCCCCCTAGGGCCCTTTCATACCCCTGGTTGGTCCACTGTATTCAAGCATGAGAGTATTGCAGGGTAGCTGGTGAGTAGGGCTTGCATAGAGGTGCCAATAAAAAAATCTGGCCTAGGCACATGACTGCTGTGATATGTATGATTGCAGTGTGCTTTTAGGTAGCAGCCGCATCTGTTGGGGACTTCATGGGTGCACTGGTTCACAAAGAAACCTCTGGTACCAGTTATCACCATAGATCCAAAAGAATCATGCTTGGGTACTGTCTATCCATATTTTAAAACATTTCAGTTGCCCCATTCAGTTACACAGAGCTACAGTACAGAACTGTCTCTCTCAGAAAGCCAACCTAGAAACACTTCTTATTAAAATTCAATGGGATTTACTTCTGAAGTAACCATGCTTCGAGGTGAGGTTATTTTAGAGATCTAAGATATGGGTGATCAGATAAGTAGTGAAATTATGTAAGCTACTAATACATGCTAGTTATTATGATTGTGGTTGAATTGAAGCTTTCATTTATTGGGATTGAAAGTGGTATTTGATGGTGATGAAAAAAATCTACTGAAAAAACACAGTATTGGACTTTTTCACCTTTCTTTGTCCAGTTCAATACCATTGTTTCACAGGGTGCAATTTTTCTTTTAGGGCCACCCTCTCCCTTGTGGTTTCTTCTTCTTCCTTGATTAGTTCCATGCATGATGACATTCAATGATTACATAGTGAATGGGATGACATTATGATTCTCTGTAGCCAATAAGATTGTCTGTGTGATGACAGCACTTTACTACCCCCCCTTCTTCTAATTTCTTCGTTCCTGGATAAGTTCAGTCAACCCCGTAGCTAACAACATTTTGCTCGGGGGGCCAATGTTATTCTCAGGGGGCCTGCCATTACATGACTGTGTGGTACTGCCATGGCATGCCATGCTCATACTTTTTAATAATAACTAAATAATAAATACAAGTGGTTTATTGAACAAAAATGTTTCAGTACTAAACACGATTATACCTAAAGCCAGTACTAAGTACCATTATACACAATGAAAAGCACATAATCACACACTAATTGATCTATATTCCTCACATATTATAGTCCTCACATATGTATTCTCAACAAGAAGGACTATAAATCCTCTGTATTTTAATGTATTTTAGTGTATTTCTTTTTTCAGAATAGTATACTAGAATACTGAATATATGCAAGGGATATTAGGATATCTGCTGAAATAACAGCATTTTTTGCACGGGGAGGTAGTGGTAAGTGCCCTCCCCACCTGACAGGAGGGAATGAAGATTCCCAGTCACTTCCCACAGCTTCCCACTTTGCACATCTTGATCTGCATCATGTTGCATGTTAATTTGCTGTTCATTCTCTGGCTATAAGTTTGAACCTTGCCTCAGATCAGATTCAGTGGAAATTATTTATTATTATTCACTTATGTCCTGCCTTTTCCCCCACCCAAGAGGGATCCAAAGCAGCTTATGTTATGCGCCCCCCCCCAATCTTCTCCTTGCAAGAATTCCGTGAGGGAGGTTAGGCTGAGGCTGTGACTGGCCCAGGCTCACCCAGGAACCCATGGCAGAGTGGGGAGTTGAAACTGGGTCTCTGGGCCCAAACAGACTACTCTGGGACTGGAATGACAGGCCCCAGCTAGGAATGACAGCCCCTAGGAGTAACAGAAGTGTTCTGGGACTGAAATGACAGGCCCCAGAGTAGAATGACAGCCCCTGGGGGTAGCATGAGTGTTCATGAACAGGCCCCAGAGTGAAATAAAAGCCCCAGAGGGTAGCAGATGTATTCAGGGACTGGAATGAGAGACTACAGAGTGGAATGACAGCCCCTGGGGGTAGCAGCAGTATTCTGGGAATGGAATGACAGGCACCAGAGTGGAATGACAGCCCCTGGGGGTAGCAGCAGTGTTCTGTGACTAGAATGACAGGCCCCAGAGTGGAACTACCCTAGGGGTAGTAGGAGTGTTCTGGAACTGGAATGACAGGGCTCAGAGTGACAGAGTGACAGCCCTTGGGTGTAGTAGGAGTGGTCTGGGACACCCTGGGGCTGTCATTTCACTCTGGGGCCTGTCATTCCAGTCCCAGAACACATCTGCTACACCCAGAGGCTGTCATTCCAGTTCTAGAACACTCCTGCTACCCCCAGGGGCTGTCATTCTACTCTGGGTTCTGTCATTCCAGTTCTAGAACACCCCTGCTACCCCCATGGACTGTCATTCCACTCGATGGTCTCTCATTCCAGTCCCTGAACACTCCTGGTACAACTCCTACTACATCCAGGGGCTGTCATTCCACTCTAGGGCCTCTCATCCCATTCCCAGAGTAGTCTATTTGGGCCCAGAGACCCTAATGGAAAATCCATTCCTCATTTTTATTGCAACTCTACTTGTACTGTAATGTATTTCAATGGAGCCCATGCAAGTCAATTGGCATTCCCGGCTCCCATTATTTCCAATGGGCCTTCAAGTGTTCCCCATTGTTTCCAATGGGCAACCCTGTCCTTCCTTTTAGTACATCCCCTTCCAGATCTAGCTTGATACTCTAACCACTATACGATATTGCCACCATCAAATCACCTCAAAACCTATTCCCACCAACACACACAGACAGCCCTCAACTAGATGTGCTGAACTGGACGACTAGAATACAACTAGGCACATATTTCCTCAGCCATCCTCCTACATATGAATGCAACAGTAGAGTGAAGAAGGAACTTTTTTTTTTAATGAGCCGGGCAACTGAGCCGGGCCGTCGTGAGGGACCGAGAGAACGCGAAGCAGCAGCGAGACGATGAGCGATCCTGCTGGTCAGGCCGCTTCTCTTCCAGTCGCCACTGTTATGTAGTGGGTAGCCACATGGATAGACGACAGACAACGACGTGGTGCATAACACACTTTATTAGGAACATAACTTGAACCAAGAACAAATGGCCAGCAGGCCCACTATATACATCCCTGGGGCACACCCCTGGTCACCATTGGTGGGTTTGAATCTCTCTGCTGCTGTAGTTTGCAAGGAAGAGGAAGTGGCAGCGTGGTTTAGGCAGGGTAAGGCAGCCAATGATCTGAGATCAGGGCGGGGACTCAGGCTCCATTCCTCTTTCTGTTTTGTCCCCTCGTCCTGCTCTTCTGAGTCCTCCTGACTGTGCGAAGTCGTGATCGATTGGGGGTGAGGGGGCCGGGGGGAGGAAGGGGACCCATTAAAATCACGGGGAGGCATGGCCCCCACACTAGCTACGGGCCTGAGTTCAGAATGTAATGTTGCTCATTCAAGTATTAAATAATGAACAGGATGACATCATGATGCTTCAGAACCATTCAGCTTTGGCTGTGTGACTATATCACTGAGAGAGTGTGGATGAGTGGGTTTAATTTAAACAAATCAGTTAACTTTTTATAAGGGAATGCAAAAAATGGTGTTGGGAAAGGAAGACTTTTTTCTGGCACTACTACAAAATTTCTCAAAAGGCAATGAATAATTTCTGCTTAATCCCAGTATGAACATAGCACAAGTACTGATATCAATGATAGATAATTATTCTATAGGGGAAGATGTGATATTGTGAAGATGGCGAAAGACTTACCTATAGATTCAGAAAATGAAGTTGAATGAATTATTATAACCTTGTTCAATGAGAAAGTGTGCAAAAAGGAATGTTACAAATGGATCTTTCAATCAGTTGCACATCTATTTATATTTAAAAGAAAACACACAGACGTGATGCTCCCCTTGTTTACATCTCTTTTCCTTTCTGGTACTGACTGAGTGTGCTTTATTGAGTCCTCAAAATACATTAACAAAGAATTGGGTTTGACTGTTTAACGTTTATCTCCTGTTTCAGTAGAGCTCATGCTCCTCCTTGGTCATTTTGGGATGCATTATCCTGCAATGCATTTGACTTCTATTTGAGCTGCAATTTGAACGGATCACTAAGTGTGCCACCTCGACTGGGTTTCCAGGGTGTTTTTTGTTTTTGTTTTTTGCTATCAATTCCCAGCTAATGTAAAAATGTAAAGGCAAGCCAACTGAATTAACTTCCTTGTTACAGAAAGTATGAGTATAAAGGGGAAAATATTTTTTAACAGTCAAGAAACTGTTTCTTGCAAATGTCAATCAAGCCATTTCTGTCCCTCTGTCAAAGAAGGTAATTAACATCTGCTAGAGGTGAATGTATAACTGCAGCGGTGTTAGGTGTTTCATTAAATATCTCTGCAGAAAGACATAACAGGAGAGATTTTCAGTGTTTTAAAAAATTCCAATTTCATTTAAAGCAAGAAGGAAGGAAAGGAGAAAGCCTTTTAGCAAGCTCTTTGAAATTCATATCTAGGGCATTACTGAAATATGCCTGAATTCAGCAAGATCAAGAGAGCTGACCCTCATAAAGAAAAAATCTTGTTGTAGAGCAATAATTCTCAGACTATGTCCTGGGACAAGTGTGCCAGGAGAAATCATTTTAATTACAAAATTATAGTTTGGATCCCATGGATCTGTTCCACTAGTGGTAGCATTTTCCTTCTTTCCCTGACCAAGAGACTCTTTGGAATACCCACTAAGAGAAGAAGTCACCTGTTATTGCTCTACCCTAATGCACTGCTCTGCCTCTCTGGCATCCTCCTCTGAGTGTTGGCAATTTGACCATGGTTCTGTACTGAGTATGATGAGATCATCAGTCATTCCCAAAACAGACACACAATCCACCTTCAGAATAGGCACCTCCAGGCCTCGGTTCCTGCCGGAGCGCACTGGAGTACCACTCCAGCAGTCAGGAGCCCAGGGGGAGGGCACATAAGCCCCGCCCCCTGCTCCCACCAGCCATCAGTTGGGACACGGTGGGGAGGGGCAAAATGTTCCCCCACCTCCCTGAGCCACGGGGTGGTGGCCTTGGACTTGTAGGGGCAAATTCCATTTCTCATGCAAGAGGTCATTCTGGCTCCCCCAGCTCTCCTTAGGGGCTCTTTAAAAAGTTATGGCCACCGCCACTGTTCTTGGTGGCAGCTGCAACATTCTCCTGCCTCCCTGAGCCCCAGGGTTGTGGCCTTGGACTCGTAGGGGCAAATTCCACCTCTCGCGTGATGGCAAATTTTACCTCTCGCATGTGACATCACACGCGAGAGGTCATTCTGGCTCCCCCAGCTCTCAGGAGGGGCTCTTTAAAAATTTATGGCCACTGTCGCTGTTCTCGGTGGCAGCTGCGGTGCCCGCGCGAGGGGGGTGGGGTGGGGTGAAACATTCCCTTGCCTCCCTGAGACCTGGGTGGTGGCCTTGGACTCATAGGGGCAAATTCCACCTCTCACACAAGAGGTTATTCTGGCTCCCCCAGCTGTCCTTAGAGACTCTTTAAAAAGTTATGGCCCGCGGCAGCTGCGACCACCGCGGGGGGGGGGGGGGGGCTGCC
>NW_015176024.1:289078-296447 GCF_001447785.1 Gekko japonicus | reverse complement strand
CACCGCGGGGGGGGGGACGGACTGCCGAGCTGCCCTCCCCGCCTTTTTCAGGCTCCGGGCCTGAAAAACGGCCTGCAGAGCCACCACCCCCTCTTTTTTCAGGCTCCTCACTAGAACGCCGGGCCTCAAAAAGGGCCAGCTGAATGTCAATTTCGGCCCCACTATATCCTCTGGGCCATTGAAGTCAATGGCGAAAACATAGGGTATATTCTGGGGGCTGGAGGGGAGGGGGTTTGAGGGAGTGGCTCCAAACTTGCAGGGTAACTGCTGGAGCCTCTCCTCAAGATATCAAGCATGTTTGAAGAACATTGGACCAGGGGGTCCAATTCTACAGCCCCCAGACAGGTTGCCCCTATCCCCTCCATTGTTCTCTATGGTGGGGAAAAAGTGCTGCCTCTACTGATCTGTAATGTTCCAGAGGTGTTGTAATGTAATAGTTTCTGAAAAGAGTGTATGCCTGTCTGTTGGTCCACCAGGATGGTGTAGTGGTTAAGTGTGTGGACTCTAATTTGGGAGAACCAAGTT
Source organism: Gekko japonicus (assembly GCF_001447785.1). NCBI lineage: Eukaryota > Metazoa > Chordata > Lepidosauria > Squamata > Gekkonidae > Gekko > Gekko japonicus. The sequence continues at coordinate 295,922 of NW_015176024.1, read as the reverse complement.
TGATTCCTCACTCCTCCACTTGCACCTGCTGGATGACCTTGGGTTTGGTATAGTGGTTAAGTTTGGCATAGTGGTTAAGTGTGTGGACTCTAATCTGGGAGAACTGGGTTTGATTCCCCACTCCTCCACTTGCAGCTGCTGGATGACCTTGGGCAAGCCATAGTTTTGACAAGAGCTGTCTTTGAACGGGCAGTTCTTGAAAGAGCTCTCTCAGCCTCACCTACCTCACAGGGTGTCTGTTGTGGGGAGGGGAAGGGAAAGGAGTTTGTAAGCTGCTCTGAGACTCTGAGTGAAAGAGTGGGGTATAAATCCAATCTCTTCTCTTCTTCTTCTTGTAAATGCCTCCTTCAGATGTTCCTGCATTCTGTTAAATGAAGCTTTTTTCCCTGTGCTGAAATACGTATCTCCTCCTGCCCCATCAGATTATGTTACTCCACTGCAACAATATCTATTCATTAAGCCTTTATCTGGTGTTAGACAAACTTTCTCTCAATACCCAAAGAGAAGATAAATTCTTCAGAAAGATTTATAGAGTAGCCCGATAGTCCTATAGTAATCTCTGATGCATGTTCAGGAATTTGAACATGTTTGTGTAGCTGCAGAGAGAGCAACTCCTTTGTCACTATCCAACAAGCACCCAAGTAATGTATATCCAGTGAGTTTTATAGTGACAGATGTGTCTGCTACGCATTAGTGCCAGTCCAGATGTCAGTAATAAAATGGACTATGTGCTCTTTGCAGTAGCAGGTACTCTCGATTCAGCTTATCTCTTCATTTCTCCTAAATGCCAGGAGATCTTCTGAATTCAAATAGCTTAATTAGGGATATGGTGTTCCTTCACTGTGTAATAAAACACAGGTGCTGTTTGGGGCTGTCTTTTTCTTCCCACATCCCTGCCAATTTTTTATTTTTTTTGGTATGTAGCGTGATTCAGAGTTTCAGGAAACAGTAAGAGAAATGCTGCATACTTCATGACATAACAAGTGCCACAGTGTATCTTTTAGGGCTTAAAAAAAAAGATAGACCTTTGCTTGATAGAAAGCTATTGGCCCTGGAAGTCTTCCTCCTCCTCAGTGAGCAGGATAAATTGTGATTATTTGGTGATTAGAAAAGACAATCTTCACATGCTTGGAAATATTTTTTCTTTATTATTTCTTTGCCTATACCGAGACTGATATGTGTGTAAAGTGCCATCAAGTCTCAGCCAGCTTATGGCAACCCTGCAGGATTTTCAAGGCAGGAGACTTTCAGAACTGTTTGGCATTTCCTTTCTCTACATAGTGACTCTGGAATTCTTTGTTAGTCTCCCATCCAAATACTAACCAGGGCCAACACTGCTTCTGAGATCTGATGAGATCAGGCTAACTTCGGTCATCCAAGTCCAGGTACCAAGACTGATACTGAGACACAACTCTGGAACTGAGTTTTGGCACGTATTATACCCTGTTTTTGAGTAGTCTTTCTGTTATTAGCAGTTGAAGAGCCTGGTGTTTTTGCTCTGTTAATCTTCTGGTTTATTAGATAACTACAGCATTTTAGAAAGGTGCTTCTCCATCAGAACTTGATGGTAGACTGCAAAATGAGTATCTTGTTGGGAGGCAATGGAACTCACAGGAGAAAATGTTTTAACTGTGAACATTTTAGTCTTTATTATTTCTTGCTGCTTGAGGGATGGAACACTGGGACTGAGTTTTTCATCACTGCAATACTGCAATACTGAGCAAGGTGGAAGGTTTGTGCAGGTGCATTGGGTTTCAGTCAGTTTCAGATACACGAAACCAGGCCAGGGGATGAGCATTTTTGTGAAGATAACTAATCAACCAGACAAGAAAAATAGAGGATGGCTGTGTGTTTAGTGAGCATAGGGTTGCCATCTGAGCATCACAGAGTTTCAGGGGAACCCTAGAGTGTCACATTGACAAGATGATGTCACATCTGGGTTTTCACTATGCCACTTTCTCATCCATTATCCCCACTACCCAATAAAACAGCAGCAAGTAACCAAGGCTGCCAGGCAGGAGGTCTCCCACCATAGCAGGAGACTTTACACCCCTAAGTGAGCAGTTCCCAGAAAACCAAAGAGAGCAAGGCTATTTCTTTTTTTTCTCCTGATTATTTCTTTCTAGTTATAGCTTACAGTTTTGTGCTAGGCTGTGCCCCCCACACACAGTGAAAATGGATCAAATTGATATTGTTGTGAAATTATACACCATTGTTCTCTAGATGCAGAACAATGCAGATCAGGGCACTAGACAAGAAGCCTCCAAAAGAGCCCATGATGGATAATCCAACTGCAAGGAGCAATCCTAATAATTAGAGCAAATCAACAAGTATGCCTGATGATATAAACTAAAATCAGGGAAACCAAACCCTCCTTCATTGAATGGAAGTTGCATCCTCTTTAAAGAAGTCTGAGGCACTAAGGAACCCCACATAACTTTCTGAAACAAGGTTTTTATTTTATAATATATCTGCAAGGTATAAAGAAATAAATTGCACATAAAATATAAATGATGCGAGGTGTAACATTCATTTTGAATTTATTTACTTTGCTCCATAAAGACAATTTTAAAGTTGCCTATCTGTCCAAATCCAGAGATATATCAGCAATTAGCTTGTTAAAATTTAGCATAATCACATGAGTAATATCTCTAGGAATCAGTATTCCTAGGTAGGTAATGACATCTGGGCATCATCAAAAATGTCTATAGGCAAATACACTCTGTGATGTATTGTTTCCCAGTGGTATCAACTCAGGTTTTGCCCAAGTAATAACATATCCAGACAAGTCTCCAGAGGTATTACTCATATTCATTAATGCAGGAAGACTAAGGTTCCAAAATACATAATAAAATATAATTTGCATAAAGAATCATTTTAAATGTGAAAGAGTTATGTACAAAGCAATGAATATTGCTATTCTGTTTTGTCTGATGTAAAGGTAAAGGTAAAGGTTCCCTTGCTCGAAAGCCAGTCGAGTCCAACTCTAGGATTGCGGTGCTCATCTCCGTTTCAAAGCCGAAGAGCCAGCGCTGTCCAAAGACGTTTCCATGGTCATGTGGCCGGCATGACTAAACACCAAGGCACACGGAACGCTGCTACCTTCCCACCGAAGTGGTACCTATTTATGTACTTGCAATTTCTTGCTTTCGAACTGCTAGGTTGGCAGGAGCTGGAACTAGAGATGGGAGCTCACTCCGTCATGCGGCAACTCGGGTCTCGAACTGCTGAACTACTGACCTTCCACAGCCTGCAGTTCAGCATCTTAACCACTTGAGCCACCACAGCTCCTTTTGTCTGATGGCATAAGCCAAAAATTCCAGACATGGATAAAAAATAAGAGGAGAAAGATGGCAACCCTCAGTACCCCTTTCAAGAGGGAATGATACAAAAATATACCATTAAGTCAGCACCCTGGATTTGGAAAATGAATAAAGAATTGTAATCTACTTCAAAAAATCGTTAGGAAAACCAAATTTAGTCAATGCAGCAAAGACAAATTTCCAGTATATTTTGTCAAAAGCTTTTTCAGCATCAAGTGAGAGAATGACAACTTGATCAAATCTCTTACTATTTAAAGCAATCAGATCAACAACCAGCCCAAGATTATCAAAGCCTTGGCTAGTTTGTTTAAATCCTACCTATGTGTAACAAAGTTGTAACAACCTTTTGAAGTCTGTTAACAAGAATAGCAGTTACTATCTTAGCATCTACATTCACCAAAGAAGTGGGTCAAAAATTTACATACTGAGTGTGGTCTTTGCCAGGTTTTGTGACCACAGTGCTGTAAGTATCATATAATGATAATGGCAATGAGATGGGCTAAAAACATCTTGTTATACAATTGGTAATGTTTTGACATTAAGAAATCTGAAAAGGTTTTATGTCATTCAGTAAGCAAGCCACCCATTAGGTCCTGGATATTTGCGACTATTCATCCACATGCAAAGGTTCAGCAAGAATCTGTTGCTGAATAATATCTAAACATGGGAGATCTAAACAAGGTATTTCAATCTAACTTTCAGTTACTTCTTTCATTTTTCTAAGCTTTTTATGAGAAGCATATGCAAGGATTCTACCTCTAATAAAAGCTTTACAAGCATCCCATCTGATAGCGTAAGTACTAGCTGTTCCTTGATTAATATTAAAATACTCTGATAACTCAGCCATCATATGATTTTTAAAAAAATCACCATTAAGAGGAGAAACATTAAAATGCCATAAACCAGGTGATCTCCTCCAGTTTGGAAATGGAATGATATTGGTGACATGACTATAATGATATAGTAGAGGGGCCATGGATCAGTAGTAGAGCATCTGCTTGGCATGCAGACGGTCCCAGGTTCAGTCCTTCACATCTCCAGGTCAAGGACCAGGCAGTGAAAGAACCAGGATGTGAAAGACCTTTGCCTGGGACCTTGGAGAGCTGCTGCTGGTCTGAGTAGACAATACTGACCTTGTCAGACCAAGGGTCTAGCTCAGCATAAGGCAACTTCATGTGTTCATGTGTGTGTTTATGGAAGCATGGTCATAAATAACAACAACATCTATATGACATTAGGTTTGCAGACAAATCTGAAATTAAAAAATTAAAATGGGGGTTAAAACACTCCAAAATTAATAGAAGCAGCACCTGTAGCTCAAGAACTGAATGCCCTCTGTGGCCATTGCTAGGCAGCCAAAACAGTATTGCCAGTGTCCAAGCCTTGGTTTCTTTCAGTAAAAAGCAAGGGGCAGTGTCTTTCCAAGGCTCTTTTGGCCTTTGAGGGAGAAGTCATTGGAGCCAGGTAAGTTGATACCACCCAGTTTATATGACTCCTCCAAGCCCAACTACTTGCTACTGTTCAACAGCAGCCACCCCATCAAAAACAATGGCAATCAGTGTTTCAGAATAGGATCTTGGAGACCCAGGTTTGAATATCCTCTCTGCTCACGGAAGCTCACGGAATGACCTTGGGGCAGTCTCACACACTCAGCCTAACCTACCTCCCAGGGTTCATGTGAGGATAAAATTAGGGTTGTCAGATCTGGGTTGGAAAATACTTGGAGACTTTGGGGGTGGATCCAGGAGAGGGTGGGGTTTGGAGAGAGGAGGGTCCTCAGTATGGCAGAATGCCATAGAGTCTACCCTTCAAAGCAGCCATTTTCTCCAGGGGAGCTGATCTCTGTCAGCTGGAGATCAGTTGTAAAAGCGGGAGATCTCCAGGCCCCACCTTGGGGCTGGCAAACCTAGATAAAATGGAGAACAATTTAAGTTGCTTTGGGTCCCCATTGTGAAGAAAGACAGAATATAAATGAAGTAAAAATAATAAATATAGCTGAAGGGGGGGGAGTAGATAAAAAGTAGATTGGATGGTAAATGGGAAGGAGAAAAAACTGCAGGGAAAGGTGAAGATAAGAGGGCTGCCAGGAAGAAATACTGTGTGGAGAGAAAGAGGAAATATTGTGGGGAAGAAGATATGAGGGAAAGTGAGATTCCCTCACAAGTCCTTGCAGGTCCCTCAATGTGCACTAGGGTTGCCAAGTGTATCTTCGCCAGGAGCGGGGGGCTCCTGGCCAGCGTCTTTCTGGCCGGGAAAACCATAGAGTTTTCCCTTGTATGGCCGTGGCCAAGCCCCCGGCGTGCCCACGTCACTTCCTGGTGACGTGCACGCAGGGGTGAGGTTCCCCCCAGGGCCCGATTTCACGGCGTCGGAAATCAGGCCTCCAAAGCGGGGGTTTACCCGCCCCCACTTGGCAGCCCTAATGTGCACTTTGGGCCCAGTCTGGCTGGCACTGCACAACTCAGCCCAAGCCAACAGCTAGCATTGTGTAACTGGGTCAGACTTTTCTCAGGAAAAGGCTGCCAGGGAGAGGGAAGAAGGAAAAGCTGAAGACAGGTCAGATAAAGGTAGGTTGGTAAGTGGGTGGAAAGAATAGAAGGTAACAGGGAAAGTTGAGGATATTGGGCCTGTCAAAACAGAGGAACTCACCAACCACAGGGAGGGGAGGATGTGCCTGGTGACCACATTTGTCCTCTCCTCTGGAGTTCTGCTATAATTATAGTTGATATCCAGACAATAGAAATGTTGTCTGGAAGCTGATGGGCAGGGAGGAGAAGCAGGAGCCACTGCCACCCACAGCTTCAGGAAAACAAGAGGGTGGGGGAGGGAGACTAGGAGCTACAAACCCCCGCCAAGCAGCAGACAGAATGAGGGGTGTGTGGGTGGGCAGCTGGGCAGCCTCCTTGAAAACATTCAGGCAGCCAGGCGAGGGGAGCGTCTACTCCCCTTCCCCACCCTCCAGCCAAAACCCCAACTGAGGCAGTAGTTCTGGAGCTGGGTGGGTGGGTGAGAAGGTGGGGGGCCTCCACTGTCACTCCCACTATCTCCCCTTTGCCACCAAACCTGGGGAGGGGGATGGGCGGGCAGGCGGGGACAGTGACAGGGAGGGATGGCCAAGTAAATTCCCACCCAGGGAGCCTCATGGTGAGTGGAGGGAGCAGGGAGGTGCCTGGCAAGTGGTCAGCCCACTAGAAGGAGGTTAGAATTCCCCTCCACAAGTCTCACAAGTTCCCACTTATCAGCATATATTTCAAGAATTTTGAGCCTTTTGAATAAGGCAATAGAAGAAAAACTCACTTAAAATGAATGAATAAAATAAAATGAATATTCTTTTATTCCTTTAAAAAAACTCTTTTGACTAATCCCTTGATGTTCACCCCAATCTGAACTAGTCAACAATGGACACTTTAACACACTATGCATTTCTGCGTACTTAATCATTCATCAAAGCAGGATTTGATTGGCAGGCTCACTTGCTGTTGAGCAAATGTCCCCATATTTTGCAGAAAGACCTATAACTC
>NW_015176024.1:272379-288414 GCF_001447785.1 Gekko japonicus | reverse complement strand
AAGATCAGGAGAAAATGTGTGTTTGCGGGGGCTGTATGGTGGCCAGTGACACAACAAAGTCAGTCATGGCTATATATTTTAAAGTGATGTCACTATGTTTAAACTTGTAAAAAACATAGAGTGCCAGGGAAATGCTAGAGTGCCCCATGATACTGTGATGTCGCTGCTGATTAAAGAGCTGGAAATGATGGAAATTCCAATGAGTATCTGTCCCCTGGTCCTTTTGGAATTGCTAACCGAGGGCTAGTGACCCTAATCCTGAATTCCGCTATTATGAGGGAAAGGATGCTACCTCTACTTATTTAGGTTGTTTCTTAATCCAGAAAAATGCTTCTCAGTTTTTTTTTTAATAACAACTAAACATTTCTTTGATCAAAGGCTTCTTAGCATGTAGGATGACTTCAAAATTAGCTGAACAGAGTTTTTCAGTTCTAGTGAATAAAAACAAACAAGCAGTGACTGAAAAAAATAAAGAACTGTAGCCTGGGAATGGAGAAGCCTCCCAGCTCTCATGTTGCAGAGGTCACTCAGCAGCTACTTCAGGGGAAAAGACAATATCCAGGGGATGTACTTCAAAAGTACCATATTTGGCAGCAGGACCATGTGAGGGCTAGGGAGAGGAATTTGCTGGCATCGTTCCCCCAAGTCTGTAACAGTGCTATAACGATTTATTTTATTTTAAGGTTTTTATCTCACCCTGTCCCACAAGTGAGTTCAGGGCAGCTCACAATATGACATCCATGGGATACAACAAAACATACATTGCATTAGTTAAAAAAAATCATTAGAATATTATTACTAATAATTGATTTATTTTATTTTAAGGTTTTTATCTCACCCTGTCCCACAAGTGAGTTCAGGGCAGCTCACAATATGACATCCATGGGATACAACAAAACATACATTGCATTAGTTAAAAAAAATCATTAGAATATTATTACTAATAATTAAAATTGAAACTACTGATTTAAAATGACCTACTGGCCACTTGGCAAATAGTTGCTTATCTCAGTGCAAACTGGGTTCATGCCAGAGATGTTGGTAGTAGGCACTAATTAAAACAAGTCAGTCCCTTCTGGCACCCATGATGTGAAAGTGCCAGGGATCCCTTGAAGAGGGGCAGGCCGATGTTCTGAGAGCCAGTTTGGAGTAGTGGTTACGTGTGCCGACTCTTATCTGGGAGAACCGGGTTTGATTCCCCACTCCTCCACTTGCACCTGCTGATGTGACCTTGGGTCAGTCACAAGCTCTGGCACAGCTGTTCCTAAAAGAGCAGTTTGTGTCAGAGTTCTCTCAGCCCCACCTACCTCACAGGGTGTCTGTTGTGGGGAGGGGAAGGGAAAGGAGTTTGTAAGCCGCTCTGAGACTCCCTTGGGTAGTGAAGGGCGGTGTATAAATCCAATCTCTTCTTCTTCCTCTTCTTTGACATCCGCCACCTCAAACAAAGGCCTGGCAGAAGAGCTCCATTTTACAGGCCTTGTGGAATTGCAGTAAGTCCCACAGGGCCCTGTTCTCAATTGGGAGCATGTTCCACCAGAACGGGGCCAGGGCTGAAAAAGCCCTGGCCATGTTCAAGGTGAGTCCGATGTCTAAAATCAAAAAACTGGTCTAATATATATTTTTTTAAAAAAAACACCATAGCAAAATGAATCAACTATAGATAAAACACAAGGTAGTAAAAAGAGGCATTAAAATGATGCTGGGAAATAAAATAAAGTTATAAGCCCACACAAATTCCATAGATGAGGTCCCATGACTGAAAAAGCCCTGTGTCCGGTAGCACCTACCTTGCCTCTCTGGGTAGAGGCATATAGACCAGGGCTTGAAATGGGAGAAGGTGGTAATCCTGCTGGTCATAAACCTCTTAAGGCTCTGATAAAAACCAACACTTTGATTTTTTAGGTTGAAACAGCAGGCAGCCAGTATCTTCAGTACAGAAGATACATGATCCTTACATCTAACCCCCAACAATAGCCTGGACACAGAATTTTGTACTAACTGAAGCTTCTGCACAGTCTTCAAAAGCTGCCCAATGTAGAGCAACTCTCCACTGTATAGTTTGTCCTCCTTTATTCTAAACTTCAAAGACTTTCAGAAAGGTTAGCCCTTTCTTTGTAGGCTCCAGTGTCTTGATCATTTCATTGCCCTTCCGTACTTTTCTTGAGGAAATGCATGGGAGGTGCTCTTGCATAGTTCCCATTCATTTCAATGGGTCCTGTGCCAAAGACCTTCCCAGTGGACTGTGTTCAAAGATAGAAGACCTTCATTTCTTATGACAGTCTATTGGTTGTTTTGAAAAAATCATAACACAAAACATTTGGCAAACACAGGACTGGTCCTTCACCTTGTATTTATGAAATATGGCCTCGGAGCTGCTGTGTCATAAATCTAAGATTCTTTCTAAACACTTTTACATGGGTATCACTGAATGCCCTTTCATAAAGCTCCAGATTGTATTGCCTGAGATTTAAGATTTAAACAAAAACAAAATCGTCTTGCTACAGTCTCACAGAACAATCTTGAACCTATTTCATTGAAGTCAATGGGATAAAGAAGGAAATCTCTGTTCCGGATTTTTCTGTTGATCGCAGCTATATTTGAACAGTTAGAGGATCCAGGTCTCCCACTATCATAGGAGACCATCTGGGTTGGACTCTTTATTCCCCACTGCTTCGTAACAGTTAACAGGGCGGTATACAAAAAATATGGGGGCAAATTCACAATTGCACCAAACATACGTAATTTCTGGCATGAAACCAGAAGTGACATTATAGCACTGGTGGGATGTTCTAGGAGTCACCCCAAACTCTATGGTTTAACAAGAGGGTTTGGGGTGAATCCTAGAGTGACACCAGGATTCACCAGTGACACTTTTGGTTTTGTGCCAGAAGAATTATTGCATGTTACAACACTGAATACCTTGTCCCCACTGCTTTCACTGAGATGCCAGTTAGGACTGGCAACTCTACAGTGAATCCTGTTGCAGCCTACAGTTTAAATTATAAAGCTGAGTCATGATGTCCAAATGGTTAAGAATTCAGAAGCACAAACATTGGCAATACCCGCTAGCCAGTTAATTTGGTCCTCCCCCTGGTTTTGATGGCAGACTGGTTAAAGGAAGATAGAATCAAATCCCTAATCATGCGAGTACTCAGACAGATTATTGTTCTTCTGTATGTTTATTCATTTTACCTTTAATAAGAATCTGTACCAGCCATTAAGCTAAGGCCTGTAATTTCCTGGTTCCCCCAGGTATGATGTGGCTGGAGATGAAGTACTACCTATTTTGCTTCTGTGTGCATGCAGACCACAGATGAAGACAGACATAATATTTATAGACTGCTAGTGGCAGTTTAAAATGTTCATATAGCATAATATTTAATCCAGCTGTTCCTCTCCTTTTCCAGGATCAAGGTCTGAAGAAACAAGCTGAAGTTGGTTAAAGAGAAAAAGATGGGGAGAAATGAGGCAACTGACTTCCTTAAGAGCTTGTAGTATTATTGAAGGAGACATTTCGGTTAGGGGGGAAATGTTTAACTGTCCCATGATTCCATTGAAGCCCCCACCTGGTTCCAGATATCGAAAAATATAATTCTAAGTGATTTTAATTAGAAGATATCCTTATGCAAGTCTGTGAGATTTTCTAGTAAAAGTGGTTGGCATTACAGTCTTATGATCATGCCAATATTGTTTCAAACTAGCAGTAATGGACATAGGATGAAGGACCTCAATCTTTTCCACTCTGGAACCAAACATTAACCCCCTGGGTGGCAATCTGTGTGTGGGGGAAAAGAATATTTTCCAATGCCTCACCTTGAACTCCTGCTATTTAGTATTCTTAAAAAGACAGGTGGGTGGCATGTTGTCCTTGCTTTCTACACATGAGCACCAGGGACAAAACCTGCTTGCTTTATAGGGAATCATGACTAGGGTTACCGTTCCCTCGGTGGGGGCAGGGAATCCCCCACTTTTGTGGGCTCCTGCCTGCCCCCACCTCCCAAACAGTGACGTCATGTGAAACATGCTGACGGAACCCGGAAGTGACATAGGTGCATTGGTGATTGAGGGGGGACACTGGTTTTTGAGCAAAACTATGGTTTGAGGGCAATTTTACCATAGAGTTTTGCCCAAGAACCAGAGCATCACCCCTGAATTATCACTGGCATGCCTACGTCACTTCCAGGTGACGTAAGCACATCATGTGATATCCTTGCCCACTCCTGGAACTCTCCCCCCATCCCCCTGCCGGCACAACAATCGGACCTGACAACTCTAATTATGACCCAACAAATGGGGCTCCATGAGTCACCTGAGGGTCCTGAGCCATGGGTCACAGAGCAATTATACAGGAAGTTAGGGTTTAATGATATGAGGGGCATACCAAAATAAAAGTGATTACAACCGTTTATTGCCAAACAAACACAGTAGTCTCCTAGCTTCCCTGACTGCTCTAAGTCCTACTTCCTGCAGCTCCTCCCTCCTAGCCAGCTGGGATCCTCTGGAAACTTTCATCCTCTATATACCTATAAGGCAGTGTCTCTAAATTACAATAATCACTACACAGGAAATAATGAAAAGTCCAAGTGTTTGTTTTCAGCTTGTCCTGCTTACTTCTCCACCTCTCCCCCTTGTGATTTATTAAATAAAAATCAAGAACAATCACTCAAATTATGATCCAGATGAAATCTGATTAAGTTTTCTGAGATTCATCAGTTGTTTAAAATGCAGTTCTGAAGAAACATGCATTTGAATCTCCAGATAAGGTTGTCAGCTGGCTGAAGGGGGGGGGAGGCTTAATGAGATGTTATTTACCTCCTTACATTGAAAAGCTTCAGTTGTCCATTTCCACATATTAAACATCTACTGAAAAGGACAGAACATTTTTATCCAGGCCTGATGGCAACTCTGTTCTCACCTCTGCTTAAATTTGTAGTACAGAATGAAATTGTCCTGCTTTACAGAGTTATTGTAAGAACTACCAAGACAATGTGTGCCAGGATGTTTTAAATGAGCACTAACATAAAACCTTCCCAAACACTAGGAAATAATATTAACATATATACCTACTCTGTCTTGAGTGCTAGGGGAAGGTCCACATCATTGTACCTGAAAACAATCTCAGAGTTAAATATGACTTGATTGTCCCAGGATTGTTAAAAGCTAAATTTCAGACACACTATCCAATGATACTGAGGGCATGAAGGGAAGAAATATGGGAAGAAATAGTGTTTTTCTGCATGCTTGACTTACTCCTGAGTTTCTTGGCAGCTGGTCTACAAGCATTTGAATCAGTTAGTCCTTTCATCCCTGCACAGTTTTGTCTGTTGAAATGACTGTCTTTGTTCTGGTAGAAAAGACAGTCAAAAGACAAAGGGCCATCTTTTCTTTGCCTTACAGGGCTAATACAAGCTATTTTAATGTTTAAAGAGTATTTATATTTATTATTCTGTATGCACAGTTTAAATAAATTTATGATTGTATATTTTACTTTGTATTAGCTCCAAAAGGCGTAGGGATCTAGGAGATCTAAGAAAATTGTTCAACCTTACACCTTGTTCCTCTTTTCTCATTACAGGGCTTTTAGCCATGAGGGAAGGGGATTTCAACAGACAAAACTGTTTAGCATTAGAAAGTAGAATTGACAGCTGCCTGGACAAAAAAAAAAGCTTGTTGATTTAATACAGACTTAATGAGATGCTATTTATTAGGTGATATTTACCTCCATGCCATGAAAAGCTTCAGCTACTGATTTCCAAACATAAGACCTCTATTAAGGGGACAAGATATTTTTCTCCAGGTCTGTTGGCAACCCTAGTGGAAAGATATCCCCTTTCCCTCCATGAATAGCCAAGATCTGAAGTGAGACAGATTGCAGGTGCAGTTGAGCTTTCTCTAGGATGATCCAACCACAAGTCTACCAGTGTCGCCTCTGTTTTGACTTTGAATCACTATCCCTGCAGGGATAATCCAAAAAGCACAGAAACACAGGGAGGGGAATTGTGGAAGGGGGGGGGGACATCTTGCCAACCTCACAACATCTCAAATGTGTTTTCAGGAGCAATTCTAAACAGGTGTACTCAGCAGTGAATCTAGTCAATGGGGTTTACTCCTAGGAAAGCATTTTTAGGATTGCAGCCTTTGTTTCCTTCCTTTTTTCAGGTACTCAAAAATCTGAGTGAATCTGAGTGTGGCCAGAGGTAAAAAACCCTTTGACTCTTAGCCAGTGCTTTTGGATGAGCCAACAATTGAATCCTAAACCAGATGAGGAGTGCCAACAACCTGGGGGGAAATCCTGCCCCTTTAATAGAGGTTTATATCTGGAAATGGGCTACAGAAGCTTTTCATGACATGGAACTCAATGATGTCACCTGGTAAACAACATCCCATTAATCTGCTGTTGAAGGGGCAGGACATTTTTTCCCTCCAGGTTGTTGGCAACCCTAGATTAGCTCAAGACATTGTTTACTTATTTATTTACTATATTTAAAACTTTTATTTCTCACTGAGACTCAAAGTGGGTTACACAGGGAAAGTTGATATGAACAATGTGATGGAACAACTAATAAGCAATGTACTAGGACTAGGATAAGGGTTCATTTTGTAGAAAAAGAGGTGCAGGAGCTTATTAGCATAACTCATTAGCATAACTTATTTGCATTTGCCACACACCCTGACATCACCGGAAGTGTGTCAGAAGGCAACACCCACTGCTCAGGCTCCACTGGACTATTTTGGATTGCTAGCTATTGGGGGGGGGGAACGTGCAGATCTGTCCTCGCAGAGGAGGGAGAGCTTGTACCTGAATAAAACTTGGTCTTAAAGGTGCCACTGGACTATTTTGGGCAGGGGGGGGGCTCTGCAACTTACCTGGCTGCTTCTTGCTCTGACTGAGGGCTGCTGGGAGCAGGGGGTGGGGCTTGTTGCATGTGCCCGCCCCCTGGGCTCTTTACTGCCAGAGCTCTGCTCCTGTGCGCTCCTGCAGGAAATGTCCCCTGACTAGGATTATAGAAATCTGAATAAGCATAGCATATTCAACATGATACAGAGTGCAGATACAATGCAGAAAAGTGGTATGCCATCAAGAGAAAACAATGCAGTGACAGCAAGACAATAGGTGCCACTATAGATCCTGCATATGGTGATATAGTACAGAGTTCCTTTCTCTTTATAAAAGTGTCTTTCTGAGCCATTCCGTTATAGCACAGCCTTAGGACCATTATAGGAAAGCCCTCCCAAACAACTCCATTTTACGTAGTTTATAGAACGACAGAAGCATGGGAGCTCTTCCAACAACTTCAGGTAAGCCATTCCACGAATTGGGGGCCACAGCAGAGAACGCACATATATGGGTGGTTATTGTTTTTGTTCATTTTCAGAGTAGCACTCCCAGAAGGCTGCGCTCTGCTGAGCAAAGCTGTCATGGTGGAGTATAAAAGAAGAAGTGTTTCTGCAGATATGAGGTTCCAAATCTATGTATGTGATAGTCAGTGCCTTGAATTGATGCTGGTAATTGACAGGTAAGCAGTGGAGTTAACTGCAGAATGGGTGTAATATGCAATCCCTACCTAGCTCCTGATAATATCTAAGCTGCAGTGTTCTGTACCATCCAAAGTCTTCAAGTTACCCAAAGACACGAAGGCTGAAGTAAGTTTAAAATGATGTCTTTACTGTATTCTTTTCCACATTCAAACAATACACATATGCACACACAATTACACAGCTTCTAGGAAAAATAAAGAGATATGGGTAGCACATACGCATGAGCAGGATATCGTTGGTGGGCAATACTTTACCTGTCCGAAGAGATGAAGCTTCCGAATGGAAAATAATAAGGGAACTATAAGAAAATGGGGATTTAATCTAAAGAAATGGGAATCATATGGCTGGACCGGCAGACACACGTGGAAAGACTCTGGCTGCAGTCCAAGAGCCTTGGGGTAAGGTGGATGGCAAGTTAGCCAAAGATAAGAGTCAGCGAATATAGAGGTCGTGGAGGGGGTGTAGAGAGGGAGTAAGAGCAAGAGTGTAAGAGAGCGAGCACATGGCTGGGTGTCCCTTTTAAGGGGGGTTTGGGGGTCGTGCCAGGCTGGTCACACGTCTTGGCCCACCTCCTACTAGTCCATCCCAAAAAACACACTATTGGGTACAGGGAACAAGGGGAGGGGAATAAGGGAGTGGTCAATATTGAGAGCTAGTACCTTAGACTGGAGAGGGGCACCTGGATGAAGAGGTATGAGTCACCAGGCCAGGGCTATTGTTTCTTGATGGGCTTAGGCGAGCCTGTTGATGGGCGAGAGGTTAGTTTCCAAGCAACTGTTTGTAGAACCTCTTGGTTACGTGCAGTCTTGCAGGTAGATGTGGGGGGGGGGTTGCCTGCGTGTGACAAAGGGAGCTCCTCATGGCGTTTGGAGCTCTTTGTCCTTGTGTCATGGCATGGCTGACTCCTCCATGCAGCTAGGGAACTGGTCCATCTCACAGCAGGTAAGAGGGCAGGTGACCTTGAAGAACCAACTGGAACAGCAACGCAAAGGAAGACTTTCTTCTCTTAGGTGTGCATTCTCAACTGGCATCACATTGGGTCACTATGCAGTACTGTCCCTTATGCAGCACAGTCCATTTTATCACTTAGGACTTATACAGTCCATAAGAGCACATTAAGTGTCTTGCAGGGCAACATGTTTTAAGGATTGCCAGGTAATGGTCAGTGTCCAACCACACCATTAAGAAAAAAAATAGGACCCTTTCTTTAAGGGGGGAGGGGGGGTTTGGATTTATACCTCACCCTTCACTAACCATAGGACTATCAGAGCGATTTACAATCTTCTTTTCCCTTCCCCTCCCCACAACAAACACCCTGTGAGGTAGGTGGGGCTGAGAGAGCTCTTTCGAGAACCACTCACGAGAGAACAGCTCTGAAAGAATTTGTTACTGACCCAAGGTCACACCAGCAGCTGCATATGGAGGAGTGGGGAATCAAACCCAGTTCTCCCGGATTAGAGTCCATGCTCCTAACCACTATACCAAACTGGCAGCAGCAATCCCCTTCCTTCTCTTGCAGTCTACTGAGCCCTCTGAATGTCATTCCTGTTGCTCAGTAAACCCTCAGGAACTGGGGGTGGGGTCTTAAGAGGGAGGGGGAATTAGTGGAAATCTGCACAACCTTATATAAGAATAATGGCATCTTTTTAATAACAACCCAAAAGCACTGGGGATATTTGCACAGCTGGGGGAAAAGTGTAAATTTTCATTAAACCAGTATCAGTAGCTAGTATCAGTGATTCTTCCTCCCCCCTTATGCTTACATTTCTCTTTCTCCTTAGTGGTGAGTGAAAACCTATTAACAAAACACATAAAAATACCAGCAAAAATTGGTATTGGGGGCTGTTTTCTCAGAGTGGCTCCTTTCTTTTGATTCTTTGGAACCCTCCCCCATTTTTGTCTCCTCTACAGGGCCTTTTTAGATGCAATTCCTTGCAAGTAGCATGGAAGGGGAAAGAAAACCCTTATCGCTTTAACACACCTCTCTTAATCTCTTTGATGTGCAGTAATCTAATATGCATGAAACCTGAGGCTGTTTTCTAAAAAAAAGATGTGCAAATGATAAGGGCTTGTAATGTGACTGGATGGAATTTTTAAAAGTTCACAAGGCTATTTGCTAGATGGACAGAAGCTCTCCTTTCATCTGTTATCTCACTGGCTAGGCATGGGCTGAGTAATTCTGCATCATTAATTAAGTCTACAGCTTTACTGTACGCCTTTTAATTGTACATGGCTGAAGACTGAAAAGGACTTTAAAAGTTAATTATGTCAGTCAACTCCCCATTCAGTCCCTATGGGCTGACCATCTATAGGAGATTCCTGAAGGGCAGCCAAACCTCATAGGACTTGAAGAACCTGCCAGTTGGCCAACCATTTTTCAGGTGTAGGGATGGGCTCTGCTTCCTCCAGTGCCACAGTGGGGATTGTAAATAGACAGAGCTGTGTAGTATTCTGGAGGGAAGCACTCTGATTGGGCTTCATCTGTAAATAGTTATTGGTTGTTAGCTGACATGTGGGTGTGGCTACCCAAGCCCAGACTGTTTAAAAGAGAGCCTGTTTGTTAGCCGAATTCCTCTTTAGGAGAGACAATTTGGAACAGTTTAATAATCGGGATTCAGATCTATGTATACGCAGGATGGGCTAAGCCGATACGTTTCAATGACGAGACGAAACGGGAGTAAAATGACACTTTCTTTACTTATATAGTTCAAACACACAAGAAATATAATAAAAACCACACAGGCATACAAGAACTAAGAAAACAAGTTAGATATCACAGCACAGTTGCATGAGCAGGAATATTGTTGGTGGCTTATATTTACCAGTAGCGTGGCTCAGCTCCGAAAACTTCCAGCTGGATGGGAGGGCGGAAGGGAAGGAAAATGGGGTAAGAAACACGCGAATCCAGACCAGCCGGGAACACGTGGATTGACCTTAGCTGCAGACTAAGGCAAAGCGGTAATCAGGAGTTTGGTATAGCAAGTGGGACAAGAGAGGTTCAAGCAGACAGAGAGGGGTCGTTGGTAGGAAGAAGCCACCCTCTTGGCTCTGTGCAAGATGTTTTAAGGTCTTTGCTCCGAGGGGAGGGGGTGGGCTCAAACGGATTACCAGGTAGCCCGACCCCTAAGGTCAGTGATTGGTTATAATGTCAATATTCAAACTATCGATTAATTGAAGGGGAGGTGTCTGGGCGGGGGCGAGAGAGGTACGTGCCGGGTCACCAGTAGCGCTGACGTGCTGGTTGCTATGTGTAATGGACATCTATTGTTGGTCTGGCACGGGAGGACTTCTATTGTTAAGCTTGTCAGGTGGAGATACTTGGTCTGGGCGTGCTGATGAGCTTCTGTGTAGGTGATCAACCTTAATGTTTGCATACATGAAGAGCTTAACGACTCTGAGGGCCCCGCTGGCTAGGTGTTGATCATCCTATGCAGCTGACATTGTCTTATCTTGCCCTCCGGTTGAACCCTATGTTCCACAGTCTCTTCACTAGCCCGTTCTGTGTCAAGCTTAAAGTCACAAGGCATAACTCATAACATAGTCCAAAATGGATGCCTCTGGTAACATGTTCCTCTATGTTTTTGTCTCGTTCTTGATTTCTTCCGACTACGTTGAATAAAGCTGAATCACTGTTCACTAGCTGTGTTGAGTCTCGTACTTAACAACCACCAAATGAGAGGCTGCTGGGCAACAGTGCAAACACTGCTGAAAAACTATATATTTGTGCAGCGGCTGAAGAGACTGAAAGGAACTAGTGGGCAATTACATGGAAAACTAGCGGACACATCAATTAACAGGGGACACAGATAGATGTTATTTGTGTTCACCTAAATAGGTTTTGGTGAAAACCACCATGTATAGGAAGTAAAGTGTAAACTCATAAGCTTACAGTACTTCCCACCAAAAGTATATGCGAGCTGAAAATAAATGGGAAAGAAGTTGAACTGAGGTAATTTGTAGTGGTCAAGGAGAACAAAGCAACCACTTCTTTGTCTGAAAACATGCAATACCTTAGATTTTATCAAATGTGTGTGTATGGTAGGCAGGCCAGAGAGCACCTGTACTGAGTAGCAATAGCAAGAGGTATTTGAGGGCAGAGGCAATCTGTCAATTACCAAATGGAGTTCTTGGACGCTAATTGGCCTATCAAATATATCCTAGAAAGCCCACCATTCTTACAATGAAGATTAAAGAAGAGATGTACTGTTTTGTGGCCGCTGGATTTTTTTTTTTTAATGGAAGAACCTATAGAAGAGGTAGACTCCAGTAGGATCATAAAATACAGATAAGAGTATGATTGTGTCTAGATCCAAAGGAACTGAACATGTGCATTAAAAAGGCAAACCGTCAGCCGGGATAATATGGCTGGTGCTAAATAGCTCTTGGTATACCTATCAGCTTTTGGCAAATCCCACTAGATGTACAGAATACAATATTGCACACTTTTGATGCTTTTTAATGTTTTTACAGACTGTCTTGGAGTTGAAATAAACTGAACTATTAGGAAAATGAAACAGGTATCTGCAATTACCATCTTATTGATAGGGTTGTCAGGTCCCACCCTGGCCACCAGAAGGGGATTGGGAGGGCAGGGTTGCCAAATCCAGGTTGGGAAACTCTTGGAGATTTGGGAATGGAGCCTAGAGAGAACAGAGATGTCAATGTGGTACAATGCCATCCACCCTCCAAAGCATCCATTTCCTCCATGAGAGCTGATCTCTGTCATCTGGAGATCAGCTCTAATTCTGGGGAATCCCCAGATATCACCTGGAGGCTGGCATCCACACTTACTGATAATACTTAAATGTGGGCCAAAAATGGAGAAATCTAACTAATGCTTCAGGGAATCTCAGAAAGGGGCAGAGAAGCAGATCTAAAAGAGGAATAAGTAGAAATGAAAAGTTACAAATTTAATGTCTCACTCTCCGGGATTGCTTTTTTTGGGGCAAGTGCCCTAGGATAGAGCCTCAGAATAGAGCAAGAAGAAGAGATTTCCTTTCACGCAATTTCCCCACACTGCTCTGCAAAGTATCTATTCCTAGCTGCCAGATAATGGATTTAGCCCGTCCTTCTTGGCTGCTCCTGCGTATGACTTTTAAATGCTTTCCCAAGGGAGGGCCAACCCTGGGCTCAGCCAATCCTTTCTTCCCAACCCAGTCCTAGGGAGTGACAGGCCAATGGATACCTGTCTTGGATTAGTGAGCTCCCCAGCCCTTCCCCCTGAATTTCTTTAAAGAGATGGCTGCCCTGCCTGACCTCCTCTGAGAAGGACAGTGCTGCCTGCTGTCCCCGCCCCCCACCAGTAGAGTACCTCTAAGGCTCAGTGCCAGGGTCCCCTCTGGCAGAAATTGGGCTGGGCTGGGTTGGCTCCCGCTGCTGAGCATGCTGCTGAGAGCCAGCTGGGCTCCTTCAAGTTGGCTGACTCCTGAGTAGACTCAGTCAAGGCCATGCCCTGCTGCACCCTGGCAGACATCTCCCCCAGCTTCGAGGCTTGCCTTCCCTGGGGCTTGTGGTCCCCCAGGGAAAGTGTGGTGGTGCTGACCCCAGACATTTTAGTGAAAGACTAAATATCTGATACTCAGATTGGTACCCGCAGAATATCAGCTGTCTCAAATATGCCACCACCAAGAGATAAAGAGGGACTGCATAGGTTATTAGGAATGATGAATTTTGTAGGAAGCTTTGTAGGAAGCTCATACCAAGCTTTGCAGTTCACACAGCCAAACTATGAGTCTTACTGAAAAGAAATACATAGTAGTCACAAGATACAAACCTGCCCCAGGAACTTGGGGGGGAAATGAAGTAATTAATCAAATCAGCTCCTGTACTAAAAATATGTTTTATAAGAAAAGACAGGCCACATCAGGAAACTGGCATAACATTGTTACAAAAATACAAACAGCCTTGGGGATTAGAGCTTTCATAGTCACCAAAAGCCAATATGCACAAGTAGAAATTAAACCAAAAATGTATGTGTCCTAAATAGAAAAGCTAAATAGGACTTCTGCCCAGTCTGAGAAAGAACACCCCATTGAAGTGAATGGAGCATACTTCAATTTTAGCTATGGGCTCTAGTTTGTAGATGAGTTATGTTGGCTTGGAAGTAATTTGTTCTTCCCTTTTCAGATCTGCCCAGTACAACAAGTGTTTGATGCACTCAAGATGCTTTGTCAAAGTGTCCAAGAAATGGGATAAAGACAGGCTTCATCAGAGTTTTATTCTTTCCTTGGAAGAAAAGGGAAGAGAGCCAAAACCAGGAATCTATCTTACACCACTTGCAACAGTTATTTACAACTGGTGAACAGGGATTTAAAGATATAAAAAAGACCAAAATACCAAAGTATCAATGATTCAAATAGCTCCCAGTGCTCCTAGAAGCAGCTGTGCTCAGAAGTTCAGCCATCAATACACCTCTGCTTCTCAAAAAGTCAACTGTCGTAAACTGCTCCATCTCTTTTCCTTTATGGTGATTTAATGGAAGTTCAGAAAGAAGAAGAAGCCCAAATTGATTTTTAGCTTATAAACTGATATAGAAATTAAGAAAATATAAATGAGAATATGAGCAGCTTCATACTGAACTGGACCCTGGGTCCATCTAGTGCTGTGATTTTCAGGTTTCTGGCCCTGGAAAAGCTTTTGCACACACACTGCTAATCTTGTAGATGGACTACTGCTGTGGAATGCACAAGGGATGGCCCTTGACATTTGGAAGCTTGAGCTGATCAGAATGCAGCAGCATGTCAGAACTTGGAACATATCAGTTCTGTTCTGCTTTGGCTGCAATGGCAAATTTATTAACTACCAGGCACAATTTAAAATGTTGGTTATCACCATATGTTCTAAACAGCCTGATCCATGTGCATTTTTGGGAATACTTCCTTTAACTTTTAACTTGTCCCTTTAAAACCTGAAGGCAAAGCCCTGTTTAGAGTTTCTCTTATCTTGATGTGGTTTTAGTGGAGCTGTACAGCAAAGTGCACTTAGATGTCTAAGCTCAGTTGTAGAAATTTCTCCCTGAGAGGGTCATAAGGAACTAACTTTGCTGAGAAGTTTTAAAGTTTATAAATAGCATACCTAAACAATCATGTTTAATATTATTTTGTCTTACGATGCTTGTTTTTGAACACTGAGATTGTATGGAAAAGCATAGAAATATATAGGTTCTCTTATCTCCTCAAATATTGGTCACCTATTTGAGAATGAGACAGCATGTGCTATGAATGTAGATTATTCTGAACTCAATAACTAACATCCCCAGTTACAGGGCCTCAGAAAGCAAGTGCTGGGAAAGATCTTTGTTTTTGAACACTGAGATTGTATGGAAAAGCATAGAAATATATAGGTTCTCTTATCACCTCAAATATTGGTCACCTATTTGAGAATGAGACAGCATGTGCTATGAATGTAGATTATTCTGAACTCGATAACTAACATCCCCAGTTACAGGGCCTCAGAAAGCAAGTGCTGGGAAAGATCTTTGTCTGAGACCTTGGAGAGTAGTGCTAGATGGACCAGTGGTCTGTGCTAGATGGACCAGCAGTCTGGCTCAGTGCAAGGTAATATCACACATTCAACTGATGGTCCTGGAAGGTAATTGGCATCCAAAGACATATCCAGCCAGCTGAATGGATGGATATAGGGATGGGGATGTGCATCCAGAAGCATGAGTAAAGCTTTTGACAGGGTTCCTCATGATGTTCTGAGAGACTGGACTGGTTGGATAGGAATAGGGAACTGGTTGGAGAACCACACTCAGAGAGTAGTTGTCAATGGCATTTCATCTGAATGGAGGGAGGTGTCCAGTGGGGTGCCACAGGGCTCGGTTCCGGGCCCAGTATTTTTCATTATTTTTATAAATGATCTGGGTGAGGGTGGGGAGGGGCTACTCATTAAATTTGCAGATGACACCAAATTGGGAGGAGCAGTGAACACACCAGAAGATAGAGATCAATGCTCCCTCTAAGCTGTGGAGTCTTGTGTGCAAAAATCCTACTCTGTGAGCGACTGCCATTAAAGTTGTGAGCGAGCGATTTGGCTGCTGCATAAATTAGTTTGGTCTGGAGCCATCCTTCCTAAGCCAAGACAAAAGAGTGTGAGCCGGAGGCTAAAAAACTGTGAGCTAGCTCACACTAATGCAGCTTAGAGGGAACACTGATAGAGATAGCATTCAACAAGATTGGAACATGCTGGAAAAGTGGGTGGATGTGAACAAGATGCGATTTAACAAGGATAAGTGCCAAGTTCTATATCTGGGTAAAAAAAAAATGAGGAACATACATACTGGATGAGGGATACCCCTCTGGGTAGGAGTGTGTGTGAACAAGATCTTGGGGTAAGGGTGGACCATAAGTTAAATATGAGCAGCCAGTGTGATGCAGCCACAAAAAAGGCTAATGCGATCTTGGGGTGTATCAACAGAGGCATAGCATCCAAATCACAAGATGTCATAGTCCCGCTGTACCTACATTGGTCAGGCTGCACTCTGGAGTATTGTGT
>NW_015176024.1:268406-272232 GCF_001447785.1 Gekko japonicus | reverse complement strand
AAACCTTTTTTACAGTAAGAGTTGTGCAACAGTGGAATCAGCTGCCTAGGGAGGTGGTGAGCTCCCCCTCACTGGCAGAGCCAGTTTGGTGTAGTGGTTAAGTGCGCGGACTCTAATCTGGGAGAACCGGGTTTGATTCCCCACGTCTCCACTTGCACCTCCCTGGATGACCTTGGGCAAGCCATAGTTCTGACACAGCTGTTCTTGAAAAAAGAGCAGTTTCTGTCAAGAGCTCTCTCAGCCCCAGTGCCTCACAGGGTGTCTGTTGTGGGGAGGGGAAGGGAAAGGAGTTTGTAAGCCGCTCTGAGACACCTTCGGGTAGTGAAGGGCGGGGTATAAATCCAATCTCTTCTTCTTCTTCTTCTTCTTCTTCTTCTTCTTCTATCAGTGGCTGGACAAACACTTGTCAGAGATGCTCTAGGCTTATCCTGCATTGAGCAGGGGGTTGGACTACATGGCCTGTATGGCCCCTTCCAACTCTGTGATTCTGTTATTCTGTGAAATAATCTACTCATATAGAAGGCTTTTTCCATGTGGAGATCTCTCTTGATGGATCATGTGGCACGAGAAAAAAATAAATAAATCAGTGAGTACATTGAGTTCAACCTCAACTTAAAAATGAAACATATTTTAACACAGGTACAACTGAGTACAGCACTAAATATTCTAAACCAGCATTTTTTGGAATGCTAGCTTGAAGGGCAAATCATGAATTCTGAATTACCTTTTTTGGTCGGTTTGCATTTTCAATGTCTATTTCCTTTTGGAGAAGCCTGTTTTTCCCCTTATCCCTTCTTGATTTCAACTCCTTCCAGTAAAAAGCACCTAGGCTCACCACAACCCATACTATTTGTTTTGCTTTTGCTTTTTTATTTTTTTGGTCTCTGTGAACATATTTGCAGTTACAGTTGGGATTTAAAGACAGCATTTCCTTCTGTGATGAATTCAAGGTCATATACACCATGTTCCCTTACTTTGCTGTATATCGCTGGAGTAATAAAAATAGGTAATGCACCTTCTTCTGTTGAGGCACAGCTCTCATTTCTGCCAAACATCTGTGCAGTATGAATTGTCCTATTATACCCCAAACACCAATTTTTGGGTCATATTATCAACTTCATTTCCCCCCTACATTTATATTTACGTTGATATGAGTCAACTGGGACCTGCTGTGTTGGAGGCATGCATAATTTGAAGTGACATAAAGTGCAAAGAAGACAATTTTGCTAATAGGAAAATGTAGATTTGAAGGAATGAAATTGCAAATAACAAGCAGCTTCTAGAAAACTGAAGTGTCACTAGACTGTGTGAAGAATGAGGCATCTAGGCCTGGTGGTCTGGATGCAACCTGGAAAGCCAACAGGCAGTTGGGTAAGCTGAGATGAGGAGTCTCTGAGTAGGAGAATCAGCATGGTGTAATGGTTAAGAGCGGCAGACTCTAACCTGGAAAACTGGGTTTGATTCCCCACTCCTCCACATGAAGCCTGCTGGGTGACCTTGGGCCAGTCAGTTTTCTCAGAACTCTCTCAGCCCCACCTACCTCACAGGGGAGAGGAGGGGAAGGCGATTGTAAGCCACTTTGAGATTCCTTAGGGTAGAGAAAAGTGGGGTATAAAAATAGGGTGGCAGGTCCCAATGGGGGGGGTTGCCCACTCAAAGGGCCCCCAACCCACCGACCTGGATCTGGCTGGCAGGTGGAACCCCGCCCCCAAAGTGTCCAAAATGGGCCTATGTGCCCAGCATGATGACATCACCCGGAGGTGACATCTCCACACTGGGCACGTTGCCAGGGGGACACTCTAGCATTTGGCCTGAAAACCCTGTGGTATCATACAGTTTTCAGGCCAAATGCTAGAGCATCCCCAGTGATGTGCCTAGCGTGATGACATCACTTCTGGGTGATGTCACTGCACCAGGCACGTGCTATGCACATGCACAAAAAGTCCCAGAGCGGGAGCTTCTCCCCCCACTGCAAATAGGTAAGGGACCTGGCAACCCTATAGAAAAACCAACTCTTCTTCTAGTCTGAGAGCTGCTCATTCTGGATCTGAAAGATAAGTTGATCAAACTATGGAGCCAGGCTAGAGTCAAAAGCTGTATAGTACTAGATGGAACCCTATTATCTCATTGTATGGTTGAGTTAGTAGGGCCTGTCATGGAGACAGCGACCATCTTTTGTCTGTGAATAAAAAATTAAATGCAGGGCAAAAGTAGAGTGAAGGCGGAGGCTAATGTGGAATGCAAATCCACGAAGAGTAATGAATGCAGAGCAAAATGACAATGCAAAAACGGCCTGTGACTGCTTGCAACAAACATATACAGTAAAACTAGATATTAGACCACTCTCAAACCAAGGCAGTTGCACTGAGTTGTACTCTAAGGATCTCTTCGCCTTTAAATGTGAAATGTAAATACTCATGAGTTGACACAAACAGCTTTAGGAGTAGACTGGAGGACACTTTTCAAAGTTCCCGGTCAGAAAGGGATGCACTCTATTCCTTCGAAGCTAAATACACTCAAATTTCCTGGGGCTGCTGCAGCCTTGGGGCTGGAGAATCATCTGAATGAGACATATTTCTGTCTAATCCCCCTGAACATAGATAACTCTGCCAATTGAAACTGTAAAGACCTGACAGCCAATGGCACTAGCTTTGTAATAGCAAACGACGAGTGCTGAAATATCAGAAATGGAACAGCACTTCCTGACAGCCAGCAACGAACGCGTTTGACAAGACATTCAAGCCACAGTCATTTTCTGCTCAAACAAGTTGTCTCTTCATACTGAGTATCAAATCTACCTTGCTAGCTAATGTGAGTGTTTCATTTCCTCGCTGGCATTTTCTGCTTCCTTTGTTCCCGTAGCCTGTTTAACATTTTTTAAAGCACTTTTGGTGTCACTTATGCATTCTCAATATTTCATGGCAAGTTGACAGCTTCCAGTGTTTCTTTGGCGATAGGCCCTCTTCTTTAAAACATTGTAATCGTATTTCACTATAGATCTGCAGGACACCTTGGCGTTTCTACGGCTTTGGCTAGCATGATGGAAAATCCACCCATTCTGTAAGACTTCTAGGTCATTTCTGCCCTCCATGTGCAGTGTCAGGAGCCAGGCCCTCTCTCTCAGAGGTCCAGAGGGGCCTGGATCACTTCCAGCCATTGAGGTCCCTCGCCATCATCAAAATAAAATGTGGTAACACATTAAGAACAAAATAAGTCACCAAAATGTTCATTAAAACACATTGTGAAATGTAACAAATGTAGGGTTGCCAAGTCGATTTTCGCCGGGAGCGGGGGGAGCTGGCGTCATAAGGAACTATGACCATAGAGTTTTCCCTTGGATGGCCGTGGCCCCACCCCAAGCGTGCCTGGCGTGGTCATGTCACTTCCGGGTGACGCATACGTCGGGGAGGAGTTCCCCCTGGGGCCCGATCCGGCGGTGGCGGGGAACAGGCCTCTGGGGTGGGGTTTCCCCTGCCCCCGGGGGGGACTTGGGAAGCCTAACCAAATGCTAAAAAATGTACAAGTCTAAATCTGAGGCTGGTTTGAGCTTGAGACCAAGGCCAGATGGTCCTACTGTTGCTCCCCAGGCCGTGTCAGGGGCTAGAGTCAGAATTACGTGGAAATGTGTGAACAGGCCTCATCAAGGGTTGCCAACTCTGGGTTAGGAAATGCCTGGAGATTTTGGGGGTGCAGCCTGGGGAGAGAGGGTTTGGGGAGGGGTGGGACCTCAGGGGGATATAATGCCATAAAGTCCACCCTTCAAAGCAGCAGTTTTCTCCAGGGGAACTGATCTCTGTCACTTAGAGATCCGTTCTAGGTCCCTCCG
>NW_015176024.1:256314-268146 GCF_001447785.1 Gekko japonicus | reverse complement strand
GGATCTCAACAGTCAGCTAACTGAGGAACAATGGTCCTCAATTTGGAAATCGCATACTACCTTACCTAAATCAACAGAAATTCTTGAAACTTCCTTTAAAGTATTGTCTCGTTGGTATCTAATCCCGGTCAAACTCTCACACATGTCCGTGAATATATCGCCTCAATGTTGGAAGCTTTGTGGTGAGAAGGCGACCCTGAACATAGATAACTCTGCCAATTGAAACTGTAAAGACCTGACAGCCAATGGCACTAGCTTTGTAATAGCAAACGACGAGTGCTGAAATATCAGAAATGGAACAGCACTTCCTGACAGCCAGCAACGAACGCGTTTGACAAGACATTCAAGCCACAGTCATTTTCTGCTCAAACAAGTTGTCTCTTCATACTGAGTATCAAATCTACCTTGCTAGCTAATGTGAGTGTTTCATTTCCTCGCTGGCATTTTATGCTTCCTTTGTTCCCGTAGACTGTTTAACATTTTTTAAAGCACTTTTGGTGTCACTTATGCATTCTCAATATTTCATGGCAAGTTGACAGCTTCCAGTGTTTCTTTGGCGATAGGCCCTCTTCTTTAAAACATTGTAATCGTACTTCACTATAGATCTGCAGGAAAGCGATTAGTGCAGCACAATACTCATTGTTATTAATAAGCTAGCAAACTTTTATCAGTATTTGAGTAAGTCAAATTGGAAGTCTGTATACACACTGACATATATATGAAAAATTGTTAAGATGTTGTTTGAGAACCTGTTTTTATTTGTTATGTTCTAAGTTAAAATCTAATAAAATATTATGGTTAAAAAAAGAACAAAATAAGTCACTAAAATGCTCATTAAAACACATTGTGAAATGTATCAAATGTAGGGTTGCCAAGTCGGTTTTTGCTGGGAGCGGGGGGCTCCTGGCTGGCGTCACTTGCGCGCGGAAGTGACGTGACCATAGAGTTTTCCCCTTGGATGGCCGTGGCCCCACCCCAAGCGTGCCTGGCGTGGTCATGTCACTTCCGGGTGACGCATACGTCGGGGAGGAGTTCCCCCTGGGGCCCGATCCGGCGGTGGCGGGGAACAGGCCTCTGGGGTGGGGTTTCCCCTGCCCCCGGGGGGGACTTGGGAAGCCTAACCAAATGCTAAAAAATGTACAAGTCTAAATCTGAGGCTGGTTTGAGCTTGAGACCAAGGCCAGATGGTCCTCCTGTTGCTCCCCAGGCCGTGTCAGGGGCTAGAGTCAGAATTACGTGGAAATGTGTGAACAGGCCTCATCAAGGGTTGCCAACTCTGGGTTGGGAAATGCCTGGAGATTTTGGGGGTGCAGCCTGGGGAGAGAGGGTTTGGGGAGGGGTGGGACCTCAGGGGGATATAATGCCATAAAGTCCACCCTTCAAAGCAGCAGTTTTCTCCAGGGGAACTGATCTCTGTCACTTAGAGATCCGTTCTAGGTCCCTCCGAGCAGCCGGTAGGGGATAGGGGGTCCCCTTACCAGGAGCAGGAAGGAATGCCCAGTATTTCAGTGATGTGCCTACATGACCCGGAAGTGATGTAGGCACGTTGGGAATGTCACGGGACATTAGCTTCTACCACAGAGCTTTCGCCTCAAAACCAGAGGGTTGCCACGACATTTCCAATTTGCCCCGACATTTCCAAAGTGCCCACGTCACTTCTGGGTCATGTAGGCACATAGCTGAAATGCTGTGCATTCCTCCCTTTTTTTGGGGGGGGGTAATTCCCCCCTCCAGCCAGCTGGGCAGCAGTGGAGAGGTGGGACGTGGCAGTGGGAGACCCCTGGCTCCACTGGGGCATTTGGCATCCCTAGAGGTTAGCAACCCTACTTGCAGTCCATTTCAGGTACAGAAAACAGTATGGGGTGTGTGTGTGTGTGTGTGTGTACAATTAGTCTGTGGAATTGGCTGGTATAGATTCTGGGGACCTGCCCTGTGTTGACAGCAGAGCATTGCCTTCCATCTACTACTCTCCAGCCTTCAGTTTCTCAAGCCACTGATCTCAGGGAGATGAAGATGGAGAACATCTCCTACAGGTTCTGATCATAATTGGCCACAGAGGGTGAGTGGGGAGCTAACATTCAGTCCTGATCAAAATTATCCCAATCTTTTCCCACTTTTCTCATTTACCGTTACATCTGGCTGATCCAGAGGGATCTTTCGATCAAGAAATGTAACACTTTGTAATAAACACGCTTCTCTAAGCTCTTCTTTGGCATCTCATTTTTTTCCAGTGAGATTTACATTTATAGGTCTAACATCAGGCTGGGCATCCATATTTGAACAATCACTTGAATAATCACTGTTCACCTTCTCAATAATCACTTTTGACTTTGTGAGCAGCATCAAGAATAGTTACCTTAATATCACAGCACAGAAGTGAATTACAACATCTATGGGTAGTGATACGATATTTCACATCCATTTAAAACAACAAAAAGTAAAGCTAATTAAACATTAAACTGTGATAGAAATGTAGGTAAAGAGAAGTAGTGCCCAAGTGGAATATATTAGGGAGATTATGGCCAATACAATCCAAGGTTTAGTAAAAGTGTAATCTGCTAATGCACATTTCCCAGAAATAATTTGATACAGATATGCAAAATAGCACTGATAAATTCCGCAAGTCGTATTGAAGCAATTTCATATCCTTTGAACCTCTTTTTTGCATTTTGTTTTATGAGTAATTTCCAACCTCACTTCAAATCCTACCTTTGAAGAAAATTCTAGGTTGGATCCAATGATTCCATTGGAGAAAGACTCCTTTCATTATGAAGGAAGACACCTTCCTTGAATAGAAGGACTCTTCCTCCAATGGAAGATTCCTCAGTTAGCAGAGGGTTAGCAGAGGGGAACCTTTGGATCCAAACAGCTGATGACAACCTGGAAAGGCACAAGCCCGAGACTCACCTGGGACCCTGTTTGTTGGCCTGTGGAAAGGAGGAGACTGATGTGTATCTGTTGCTGGCAGCAAAGCCAGGCTGCTCTGCCAAGAGCATCTGCAGCAATGTGGACCCTTAGAAGCTCATTTTCCCAGCCCAGCCAGTCCAACACAAGCCTTACTTACCTGGGGGCGAGAATCAGGTGGGTGAACCATGAGGAGTGAGTCTTCTGTCTGGTCCACCCAGCCAAGACATGCCTAGCTCGGGGATTGTCCAAACACCCTCACTCTCAAGTGGCAGGGGAAACCAGGCAGAGGCTTGTGCCCATGTGGAATCCTGTGCCCTGCCATCATATGGTATCCCCCAGAAGGAGGCTGGGATGTTATGTGTCTGTTGGCTAGCAGGCTGGCCAGCCAATGCTGCTTTATGCTGAAGCAAGGCTCTGTCAGCTGCAGCCAATAAAGCTGTGGCCACTTCAACTCCAAGAAATGTCTATGGTGTCTGGTCTGTCTGGTGGGTTCGCTTCACCCTCTCCCGACCACCCCTGGCACTGGGTAAGCAAATGCACAGTGTACACAGTCTTTCTTAGAAGTATTGTTTTGTCATGAGCCCTTCCCCTGGCTGTTTCATCTGAGAAGGAATTCATGAATCTTGGTGGCGACACTAGAATGTGGTTTTATAGAATCAGTGTATTTTGCTCAGCTATCCTGCGAAGCTCTAATTGAGTCCTGTCCAGGCCTTATTCAAAACCATATTCAGCATTTTAATGTCAGCCACAGGAACTGAAGGTAGCAATTTCCTGTGTGCACCTTTTGCCTTTGGTATGTAATGGCTTAGATGAGCAAACTGACAATTTTCCCAGCCAGAAGATGTATGTTTCTCCTGGAAGGTGATCTGGGAGCTATCTGACAAGACAGGTCACTGAAGACGGAATGTACTTTTCTCAAATAATATTGAAACTTGAAAAGACAGGAAAACCTCCAGTTTACAATTCCAAACTAATGAACACACAATTTACTTATACTGTTATATTGTCCTGTATGTATTTCTAGGATCGTTTACATTGCCATATTGCTGATGCTTAGTCAATTGTTTTTTATTTTGGTCCTTTCCTGTTTGGTTTCACATAATTTATTTGACATTTAGACATTATTATTGCCCACTTTCTGAAAGTTTGTGAATGTAGTTGGATTCTTAAATACCCCCCTCCTGTAAAATCCCACTGAAACTGGGACATTAATTTATTCAGCAATAATTTTATATTTATTGCTGTGCCTCCAAGGATGGCCTGACTGACCAAGCAATCTAAGTGGTCACTTGGGGGGAGGAAACATTTTTAGGAATTTCAGTAAAGGAAAGTGGAATCCACTATCACTTTGCAATGGGGCTAAAAGGACTCAGGGCCAAAATACAAGTTATATGTGTGACATGCATATGGTCATGGTTATCTGACTTGACTCTCAGTCACATGTTCACATGGGGGCTACCATTTAAAAAATTCTCCATTGCTCTGCATAGCTCCGAATGCTGCGAGGGGGGTGGAGGGGCTTCTGTCTTCCCTCCTGCACCATTTTCAGCCCATGGAGCCTGTGGCTGTTGGTGCTGGTAAAGACAGTGTGGGAGGGAAGCCTGAAGTCCCTCCTTCACCTTGCAGCATTTGGAGCAGCACATAGTGATGATGGAGGTTAGTCCTTACTGAGAGCAAGGTTATTCCTTGCATAAATGCATGACTGAGAATAGGGTTAGTCCTTGTGCAAACACATGACCGAGAATATGGTTAGTCCTTGCATAAACATTGGGGACTGAGAGTAGGTTTAGTTCTTGAGTAAATGTGTGACTGAGAGTAGGGTTAGTCCTTGTGTAAACATGTGACTGAGAGTAAAGTTAGTCCTTGTGTAAACGTGCGACTGGGAGTATGGCCAGGTACCCATGACCTGATGTGTATCACACATAACATGTATTTTGGCCTTTATATAAGATGTCTTCCAATGTTTTCTGGCATTCTTAATCCTTGTTATGACTTATTAAGCATTGTGAATAAAAATAATGCCAGTGTACTGTTTTTTTAAATGATACCAATTCTCAAAAGCTGGGATCCAAAAAGTTGTATGAAATTACTCTAGGTACATATGAAAGATCAAAAACAGCCTTGCTCTTCCAGTAAAAAGCAGGGTGTATCCAAGCACACAGTTCTGAAGACTTCATGGCAGTTAAGGTGGTCAGAGGAGGTAGCAACAATTTCCGCTGACTCCCCCTCCAGCTATAGACTCCCACTTTGCTCCTGATGGAGTACCTGAAAGTTGACTGATGCCCATGAACTAAATTTTGAGGTGCTTCACAAATTAAATAATTTCAGACTGCAGTGGAATAGCAGTTAATGAAGAAGTAACACTGGAAGTCTGGTGGCAAATCTAGAGAAAAAAGATCCATTGCATCGCCTTGTATGAAGAAAAGTTATAACTTCTGTGCATTGCATCTTGGACCATAACTTAGTTGGTTCATTTTAAACCCAAATACTTCCATCTTTCAATATTTCTTACCACAGTGGACAACTGTAAATGTAATCAACATCAGATGTCACAGCAGCAGCAAAAAAAATTAAATAAACTCTCTGCCCATTAAAGGATGGCTATGCAGAGTCTGGAAGGTTTTCAGTAATGTCAATCTGTGATATTTAAACATTGACAGATCCAGTACTGGCTCTCCCACATCACAGGTGGTTTGGCCTTTGAAACATGCTTTTGTCATTGGAATGTCACTGCTAAATCAATCCTAGAATCCAAAGAAACCAGAAAATGGCTTTTGTCAAGAACTTTTTTTGAAAATCCACTAGGAATTTCTGAGCATGCTCCACTGAAATGAATGGGAGCTGCAGAGTAGTCGAGTGTGCAAAGGGGGAGCTTCTGGTGGCAGTTCCATTCTGCAGCTGTTGTGGCTGCCATCCTCAGACCATGCCTTATATTCCAGGTTCATGGGCGCCATCATGCCTTTTAAAAGCGAGTGAAAATGCAGCTACTTACATTTGGGCACTTGACCCCCTTCATGCCACTTCTTATTTTCCCCATTGCCTGTTTGTGATGGTTCTGTGAAAAATGTGGATTGCCAGCTACCTGGAGAACATAATGTTCTCTCCCTTTAATAAAGGCTTAATATGTCGAAATGGGCAGGTGAAGCTTTTCATAGCATGGAGGTAAACAATATCACCTGGTAAATAACACCCCATTGAGCCTCTGTTAAGGGGACAAGACATTTTCTATTCTCCAGGTTGTTGGCAACTCTTGTGTAAGTTATTTTTATCCATGACCTGTTCTCTAACTAAATAATTATGCTAAACATATAATTAGAGTGAACCATAGGGAACTAAATATCCCATTCTGTTTGAGTTTTTAAAAATAAATAAGCTACTTGGCATTTGTGTTTTTCATTCTTCCTAAAATGCACTTATGCTTGAAAATTGGTGGGTGCATGGGTGGGGGTGGGGCGCCAGAAGGTAGCTTCGCCTAGTGAGCAAAAAAACCTGGCCCTGGCCCTGGTGGTGCGACTATAAACAGAAGGGGTTTAAACTATAACCCCCTTCTCACTTCACTTCCCCCTCACCCCGACTTGGCAGGCCTGCTGGGGAAGGGAAGGGGAGGAGAGGGGAGGGGAGGCTTTTGAAGATGCGTCTCCCCCTTTTTGTTTCCCCTTCTGACAACAAATTACAGCATCTGCTGTTTGCTTTTTGTGAAATCCTGCAAGACAGCATCAGGTTCAGCCCTTTCAAATTACTCTTCGGACGCTGGGTTTGAGGCCTGCTAAACCTCATGGCAGATGCATGGGGAGGAGATGAGTCAACAGAACTAGAAGACATTGTGAGTTACATGACTGAGATACAGACCACATTGAGTGAGAGACTTTTTGGCCAAAGAGAAGAAAATCTACAATGTGCCCAAGGGAAGCAGAAGACCTGGCATGACTCCAAAGCTTGAGCTCAAACCTACACAGAGGGAGACAAGTTTCTAGTGCTGAGACCTAGGAAGCAAAATTAATCAAAAGCTGCCTGAGAAGGCCCTTTAAAAGTGGTGTCCAAAGTAACCAATGTTAACTCCCTTGTCGAACTGTTTCCTGAAACTAACAAATGTAAACATGTAAACATGCTCAAACACTATTTTGATTGGAGTCAACAGGTATTCAGAAAGTGCAGGAAAAAGGGGAAGCGTCTCAGATACAAGTGAGCAGGAAGAGGTTCTTTTAACCTCTTCACTTTCCCAAACACTCATGGGGT
Organism: Gekko japonicus; assembly: GCF_001447785.1. Lineage (NCBI taxonomy): Eukaryota > Metazoa > Chordata > Lepidosauria > Squamata > Gekkonidae > Gekko > Gekko japonicus. Next base: position 261,003 of record NW_015176024.1, on the reverse strand, counting down.
GGGCAGGGTATAAATAGAATAAAACAAATAAAATAAATAAACACAAAAAGAACAGGTACAGTATTTGTAACACTTGGGGGGGAGTTATTAGATCCAAAACAAGTGGCTGGGACCCAGAACTCCTGGAGCAATGAGTTCCACAGGAGGGGCAACTGTGGCAATCATCTCCAAAAGTCCTGCCTTTCCTCAGGGACTCTAAACCAATCCTTGTGATTTTGGCCTCATGCAAATCTAAGTGATTGTCATCCAGAGCCCAACAAACTCCACTGGATGGGAGGGGGTGAGCAAATCAGTTTAAAAAGTGAAGGGGGGAAATTCTTCCCTCAGACAGAGAATTATAGCTCTGGATAAGAGCATCAGCTTAGCCAGTTTTTATTTTGGCTTTTAGTTAGAGTTTGGGGTTGTTTTAAGGGAGAAAGTTGATTTTAATGAGACAAATAAGCATTCTGTTAAGGGCCCAGCATAGGGTTGGCAAGTTGACTTACCTTCAAAGCGGGGGGATTCCTGGCTCCGTCGGGAGTCTCTCCGCATGTGCGTGAAGCGCGCACGCGCCACGACAACGTCACCAGAAGTGACATCATCGTGTCGCCCACGTTGGGGGCAGGGCACCGTGACTCGAGGGAAAACCATAGAGTGTTCCCTTGATTCACAGAGTGTCCCCCCCCACAACGTGGCCAGTGTGATGATGTCACCTCTGGGTGACATCATCACATTGGGGATGCCCTCTGGCAGGGGGTGGAGTTCCCCCGGGGCCTGATCCGCCGGTGGTGGGTAACGGGCCTCCCGGGCGGGAATTTACCCGCCCCCAGTGGGGGCTTGGCAAGCCTAGCCCAGCATTCCTAAATTATGTGTACAAGTTCTGTGCACAGAAGCTCTGTGTGATGGAAGAGCAATCTTGAACCTGGGAAGAATCCTATCATTTGTGGAAATAAGTTCCAGGGAAACCTTGTAAATTGAGGTAACCTGTCTGAAGAAAGGGAACCAATTTCTCCCTTGTGGTTTATATATGTTACTTGAAGTTTAGCAACAAAGTAGTTACTCTCACTGGGGAAAAGTTTGTAATGGGGGGGGAGGTGAAGTTCAGAGCCAGTTTCTCTATATATGCTGAAACAATTCACACAAAACATCCTATTAAATACTGCATTTCCTGTTAAATAAACATTTGTTGTTCATCTCCATCTGTGTCTTTTCTGTCTAATCAAATACCTACAAAATAACAATTTCTACTCACGTCATAAATAATTACAGCCTTGGTCTAGCAGGTTCCCAAATGAGAGACCTTTAAGAGGCACATAGCTTACATGCTACCAGTCTTTCAACCAAAGCTTGTGTTTCCCTTTTTACTTTGAATGTAAGTGCTTGGGATTTAAAGAATCCAAGGGAGAGGTCAGAGTGGGGGAGTTGCCTCCAGTGGGCAGTTGCCTCAGGGTTCCTTGCCCCTCTTCTCTTCCCCCACAGCAGCAACAACATCCCTCATGGTTTGTATAGTCTTTGGTTGTTGTTTTTTAAGTGCACAAAGATAATTTTTATCTTCAGATGCAACAAATTTTCATTTCAATATATATTGGATACATGTCTTATAAAGTTCCAAGCCAATTTTTAAAGGACTTCCTTCTGATTTCTTTTAGTTCAGAAAATGTTTTCTTTTTTTGGGGGGGAACAAAATATAAGGAAGGAATTAATCTCTTTTTTCCTAAACTATCTCCATGTTATCTCTGTCATATTATTCATCAGCTCTATTAAAAATCATATTCTACTCAAGGTCTTGTGTTATAAAAATATTTCCCCTCTCTGGAAAACATTGCCAATGATTACTCTTTTAGATGAATTCATACTTAAATGACAAAGGCAAAGAATGTGCTCATTTTGAGTTTTGCAGGGTATGCTGATAGTATTTCAAAAATCTAAATGCATATATCTGGTATGCTGACAGTGTTTTATATGCATTATGTTTCTTGATAATAATAACAACTATTTTGTGTCCTTATTTCCCAAGAGAATTTAAGCCGTGGCTGAAAGATTTACTAAAATAATAGTTGGAGTGACCCAACATGAACTGGTAATTTTTAAAATGGAATTCATTGATTTGATGACTTACTGCATTATTTATGTTCCATTCTATCTATGCTAGTTCAGACTGTTCCACCTCAGGGGGGATGGGGAAGTGCCATGAGAACAAGATACAGAACTGTGATAGAAAGAAAGCTTGTCATTGAAAGAAGTAGAAATTCCTGAGATGCACACTATTGGCCTTAATGATAAACTTTCTGTTATGTGTCATAAGTGACTATGCCTCGTTGTTGCTTTACGTAATGTCTGTTTATTAAAAAGCACAGGATAAGACTCTTAGCTGAATTCTTGTGAATTTAAGTGCTTATCAACAGGTGTCCACAATTGTGGATGTTAGATAGTACCATATATGCCATTCTGAACTGGGCCCCACTGTGCACATGAAAAATCAGCACAATGGGGCCACATATGGATAGGGGAGAAGGAGAGAGGACCAATGACCAGGACCAGAAATGCTCACTCCAAATATTTCCAGACCAAATATGCTGCTTGTGAGAGACCCAAAATGTTTCTCCAAAACCTCCCTTGCACGCTTTTTTACAATTTTTCCTAGCTGATTTGTCCCTTGATAATCACTTGCTGTTTTGGCACCATGAGAAAAAACAAAAACCTGTAGTCTTCCTCCAAATTTCATTTAGTTGGCTATGTGATGATGACACTGAGGACAAGTGGGGAGGGCCAGACTCAGCGCGGCCCAAATTTTGCGGGGTCGGGCGGGGAGGGGGAGCTAGCTGGATACTGGATGGGGGTGGGTAGGTGAACGGTGGGAAAGTCAGGACTTTCCCCTCCCCTTGGGACCAATAGCAAACACTGAGGTGGCCTGGGGCAGGCGGTTGCAGGGGGAATTGGCTAGCCAATTGCATCCCGCCCTCATCCTTTGTCCAGCCATGGAACGGCTTGCCCACCCATCCCACCCTATGTATACATGGTCAGAAGGGAATAATGTATAGCGGGGTTTCAGGGAGGGGGAACGGGGGCGTCGATATCATTTAATATGATGTTGTTACCAAAGTGTTATGTAGTTTATGCCATATTTCTTGTCACAACGTTTGGCAGTAACAGCATGGGGCCAGATCCGTTTATGGAAATCAGCCTGCATGCCATTTTCCTGGATATGGGCCCCCGTCTCAAGGGGCCTTGGCATGAGAGCTGATGGGAGCAAGCTTGCTCATGGACAATGCTCCCTCTCAGCTATGGAGTCCTGTAAGCAAAAATTCTACTTTGTGAGCTAGCGGCGTTGAAGTTGTGAGCAGGTGATTTGGCTACTGTATAAATTAGTTTGCTCTGGAGCCATCCCTTCCTGAGCGAAGACAAAAATGTGTGAGTCGGAGGCTAAAAAATTGTGAGCTAGCTCACACTAACTCAGCTTAGAGGGAACACTGCTCATGGACTATCAGTGATTGCCCTCATGACCAGATGGCAGGGGAGACTGTCTGTGTGAGCTCCAGCAACCTGCCATCCCGTGGTTCAACACCCATGCCAGCTGTCTGGGTGAGGGGTATATCGGTTGGCATGGGGGCAGCTGATGCACGAGAGATTCGGTGGACCCATGCTGTGCCAATGCTTCTTACAGCTGTAGCCAATAAAGTTGTGGCCAATTTACTCCACATGTTTTTTGAACCTGTTGTGTGTGTGGTTCTTCCATAGTCGATCATATCCAACTGGCGGAACCTCCCCCTCCAACATAAGAGCTGAAGCCTGCAAATGAAGCCAATTCAGCATGTGGGTAATGTTTCCTGGATCATATGGACATCAACCTGAGCCAGTCAGGGATGGCATTGGCATACTGAGTATGATTACATCATAACACTATGCATTCAGTCAGGTTTATAAACCAACCCTGTCCTGTAACTCAGTCTACATAGTGGTGATGTGGAGACAGACAGAGAGAAAGATTGTGTGTGTGTGTGTGTGTGTGTGTGTGTGTAAGAGGGGAGAGAGAAAGAATATTTAGCTGAGCAAAAGCTATTTGCATGTCATCTGTTCAAATGGTCTTCTTCTCTGCTTCTTAATCTGGATATGGGGGAATGATTGCTAGCAGGTGCTTTCTGCTTAAGTGAAGCGTAAGATGATGAGGTTATTTAAGGTAATGTGCCAGATGCAGACGTCAGTGGGAAAGGAAGCAGTCTGGTTGCTTTTGATTAAAGGCTTTCTAGAATTTTTTTTTTGCAGATCACACAGTGAATTCTATGATGTACTGTATTGCTAGAATGTAGAATCAAGAACTGCATACAAGAGTAAGATGGTGGATCAAAATTAATGAAACTCCTCTCACCCTCCCCTACAATATGCCTGATCAAGCTACTTGAGATAGCCTCATTGCAGGATTGTCTTTTTCTTTTCTTTTTTTGCTCCCCAATGGGGAATTTTTTTATTGCATTTTTAATTAAAACTACAAACTATAACAGAAATGAGGGAGGGGACTAAATTTAAGGGGATAAAGAAAAGATACCCACTACTGACTAAAAACCCAAGAGAGGAGATCATCTAATCAGCTTGAATACACATCTAGTCTTAATCATGTTAATCTCATTACAAACGGAGTCATATATTCTGTTAACTTTTCCCACATCTTAAATTTAACTGATATAAGGAAATACCCCAAAGCACCTCGATTCA
>NW_015176024.1:232682-255896 GCF_001447785.1 Gekko japonicus | reverse complement strand
GGCAGATTATTTTTCTTTATGTATCCTGAATATGACCTATAGGCCACATCTATTTCACTTAGCAAAAATTCCGCCTTCATCTCTGTCAGTGGGGCCAGTATTTCACTCATCATCTTCTTCAGATTCTCTCCGTTAGTCTCTGGCATGTCCTGAAAGCGAAGGATCATATTAGCCTTTTCCATTTGTAATTGTAGCAACTGCTCTTCTGTAGAAACTTGCTTCTTTTCCAGTTTTTGTACTTTCTTCTTCACCTTTTGGGTAGTGGCGTCCACTTCTTTCACATTCTCATTTGTTTGATTAATCATTTTCAAAGTCTCGCTTATCTGATTTTGTTGAATGGTGATACACTGGGTCATTGATGTCATCTGCTCTTTGAAATTATTCATTTGGTCCAGCAGGTGGCGCATGGAGTCTGCCAAAGTCTTTGCCGGCTCGTTGGCTCCTTCCGGTTTTGGGCTCTCAGTTACTTTTGGTTTCAAATGCTTCTCTTTCTCCATCCTCTTCCCCACCATCTTTTTTGTTTTGTTTACTTTTGCAAACTTTTTGAAAGTCTCTGAATATGTGCTTAAATGCCTGCACTCGCCTTGGTAAGTACTCCTTAGCAGTTTTAACCATTTATGCTTCCACTCCCCCCCCCAATCGCTCTAAAGTCTATGCATTTGGGAGGCATCCCTCCCCCACTCGCCTTATCTTCTGTTCTGTGGGGTGGAGGTGGGGAGCTTCTTTTCTTCTTAATCAATGCTTAAATGACTCACGTTCATAATCGGTCCACGGACCTTGTTTACACTCCATTTCTAATGCTCGATCTCCTGCGCTTGCCCCGTCACTTAGTCCACTCGGTCTCTCAGCACGAAGAACCGTCAGAGCAGAGAGGTGCCTCAATTCTCCGGCATTACGCCATTGAAGAGGCAACCTCTCAAAAGCTCCATGACCAGGGTCCCTTCAGCCAGGTCCCTGGGGGAGTAGTGAGCCTGCACACCCCCTTCTTTGGCTGGAGCGCAGCTTCGCCCCCGGGAGGTCCGGGAGGTGAGTCTGCTAGCGTTCCACCATCAACCGGAAGTCCCTCATTGCAGGATTGTCTAACTCAGTGGACACAGTGGTGTGGAGGACAGCTGAGCCAGTGAGCAGGCAGGCAGGGGTGTAAGAAAGGATGGGCAAGCAGACAGCAGCTCCCTTTCAGCCTGCTGATGTTTCAGGAGTCAAGCCAGAGCCAGCAGCTTCATATGACCAGGTAGAAAGTATTGGTCACTTATGTCACTTGAAACAATTGAAGTGGAAGCTACAACACAGGGCTGCTGAAGGTCACTACAGGTGAATAAAGAGATTGCTTCTGGACAGGCTTTTATACTACCCAGATGCAAACCAAAGTTATGTAAGGCCAAATCACATGACTTGCCTGGCATTATGGGACCCCAAGATGATCAGGGTTCTCAGAATTTCCCCCCTGCCCAACTGTGGAGGTCCTGTTTCAACACTGTCATTTGGTTTTCAGCACTGGTGATAGTGAAGAACAGCAGAAAATGGACCAGCAGATCTGTCCTCCAACTGAGTACCATGCTGGTACAAAGAGTAAGATGCCTGTATCTTGATATCGCATAAGACCCCCACACTTCACAGAGACTAATTCCATATGCAGAGATGACTGTATTTATGCCAGTTCCAGCCAAACCACAACATCCATTTCAATTAAAGACAAGACTTGAATGGGTATTTCTGCTCCAAGTGGCTTGCATTGTTCTCCTCTCCTCTATTTCATCCTCACAACGACCCTGTTGTCCTGCTCAGCCTACCCTAACCATAGAATCCCAGATCCATGATCGAGGTTTGCAATCCTCTAGGTGGCACCTGGAGATCTTCTGCTATTACAATTGGTCTCCCAATGACCATGATCAGTTTCCCAGGAGAAAATGGCTGCTTTAGAGGGTGGACTGTGTGGGATTAAACCCTACAGAGGTCCCTCCCCTCCCCTCCCCAACCCCCACCCTTCCCAGGCTCCCCACCAAAAACTCTCAAGACTTAGCAACCCTATTAAAGTGATTTCTCCTCCAGACCTCAAAAACGTTCCCCACAGCAGATAGGAATCAAACTAAGCATTATGGAGTTGTCTGATGAACATCTCTCACAAGGGTCTCATTTTATCTTCACAGCAAGCCAAAGATGCAGGACAGGCGCAGGGTCACCCAGTGAGCTTCACGGCAGCATGGAGATTTGAACCCAGCTCTTTCAGATACTATATCCATTACCTCTGCTCTGGCCTCTGCTCTGGCTTCCTGAGCCTTGTGTTAGCCCCATTTGTTTTACTGGGATTTGCTCTGACAGATTTAAAGGTCTCTGGCGGTGTGGGGGGGAGTTAGAGAATGCATCCGCCAATGTGTTTCTTTTTCTGTGCCGTTAAGTACCATACACATTTTGCCATAAGAACTCTTGTTTGCTGCAGTCAGAGATAGGTATGTTCTTATTTCAAATGAGTCATGCTCCACTCACCCCCCTTTTCATCACAGCCATAAGCAGAGCTACCATTCAAGCCATTATGGTACTTTAGTGTTGTTACATTGTATAATTTACAAATAAGACACACTATGTTAGAAAGATGAAATCAGATTTACTAGTGCTTTTTTGTTTCTTTTCAAGCAGTTATTTATGAAAGACGTACCGTTTAAAATATAATCCCTTTAACTCTGACAGCATTCCATATCTGTCATGCTGAATTATTTTATATAACCGTTAATACTTTTTTACTTGAGTCATAAAGCAGCTTTCATTTATTTGGTGTATAGTCCTTTACATTTTATTCCCCTTTCCTCCATGGAAGGAGATTGACAGTAGGGAACAAAAGCCATATAAAGACGAAGTGTAAATACAATCATATTAAAACAAAGGCTAAAAGGTTTATACATGAATTTAGTTAGGACATTTCGATGCTGCCTGTTCCGAGTCCTGCTTGAGGTGGCTTACAATTATTTTAAAAGTCACAATATTAAAAACAAACCACTAAAAACAAGCCACTGAACATAAACAGCATAAAAAACTATCCATAAAACTGAAGCAGTTTAACTGGTTGGAATGGCAGATTAGTTGGTTGAAATGGAGATTAGTCTACTAAAACCTGAGTTGATTATTTATCAGAGTATAATTTAAGTGGGGAGAACTTATTGAATCTTTAGGTCTGAGACTAGGAGTCATAGCAACTGTAGTAATTTTATCATCAGTGTGGACTGGTACTTTACAAAGTAAAAGGAAACAGTTCTCTTGGTAAAACCTTTTTAAAAAGTGAGGGAGAGTGAGGAGAAAGAATGGAGGAAGAATATTAATTTGTTCCAGGCATATTTTCAGTAATGGACACAAAGGCTTTATGGAAAATATGGATTTAGAGGAGGGGTTAGAAGAGTGGGAGAGGTGGCATCATATAGATCAGGGGTGCCAAATGTGTGGCCCACAGGCCAGATCCAGCTCGTACAGGGCTCAGAACCAGCCCTGAAGCAACTTTCTTCTCCTGCTTCCTTTTCCAGGGTTGCTGCTACAGCCAAATGGTAGCTTGCTCAGTGGCTCTTTGCTTCCTGCTTCCTAACTATTGCCTCCCTTCCCTGTCCCCCCCACATGCACACACAGAGCTTTGTGGCTGCTTTGTGCTGGAGAGATACAAAAACAAGCCTCCCCACACACGTGCTTCTGCTTCCTTCTCCAGGGTTGCTCCCCCTCCTTGGGGAGGGTGAAAGAGAAAGAAAAAAACAAAATTGGATTCCCATGGCAGCTTTAAGGCCAACAACATTTCCAGGTATAAGCTTTTTGTGTGCAAGCACACTTCTTTGGTGAGTGGGTGGGTGGGAGAGAGGGAGGGTGGATTCTTCTGATAAGCACAATGTACACTGAGGAAATTATTTTGGCTTATTCTGAAAAGTTGGCTTTAAAAAAAAGATTAGATTTCTCTGTTCCCATCTGGTTTCGTTTTCTTTCAAAAAGACCCTAATTAGTCATTAGAACATGTGGATCGGTCCGTATATCTTGGAGAGTGGAGTGATTTCAGATGCCAAATGATAATAGTACACATTGGTAATGAGACAGGAAAACTAGGTCTCAGTTCAGTCCAAGAGGATGCAATTGCAATTATCAATTGCAATTCAGCAGTCTCTCTTTCTAATCTGCTTTTGAAATTCCTTTGTAAGAACTCTGCTACTCTTAGGTCAGCAACAGAATGTTGTGGTTTCTAACGTCAGACTTATGTCCATTTATTCTTTGCATCCTCCTGGAATGAATCCTCCTGGATGGAATTGAGACCTAGGTTTCCCATCTCATTACCAAAACTGGTATCTTCACACCTACTACCCCTCTGCATATCATTCCTAATCCAATCAAGCCCGGTATTGTCATTCATCTGCTATTGCTGTTCAACATCTGAAATCACTTTCATTAAGTTTATATCTCTGGTACCTTGATGTTACATTTTATAGCACACATGGCCTGGCCCAACAAAGTGACATTTATGTCAGATCTGGCCTTCATAACAACTGAGTTCAACCCCTCTGACATAGATATTCTGGGAAACAGCTGCAGGCACAAAGGAGTGGAAAGGAAGAAAGAGGAGCATCATTTGATGAAGCAAGAAATCTTTGGAGGGTGGTGGATCTAGAGCAGAGAAAGTCATGGATACAGATATATTAAGATACAAGCAAGTTTGAAGGCTAGCTAGATTATGGAGTGCTGTGAGCACTACAAGTTTGTGCTGCAGCCAGGATCAGACAGGAAGATGATGTAGGGGTTTAAGAAGGGGTGGTTAGAGATATATAGAGGTGAAAGACTTCACCAGCAGAATGGAGGAGTTGAGGTGCAAGCACAAAAGACAGGATTGCAAGTGGTTGCACTGGTTAAAGCGAGAGATTATGAGAACAGGAACCAGAGTTTGGCTGAGAGGCTGGAGAAGGAAGATCATAGGGGTTTTTTTGGGGGGGGGGGGGAAGGATGACTGAAAAGTGGAAAGGACTGATAAAAATATCAGCAAAGGGATATCTGGAAGAAGAAGATGATGGGGGGCGAGAGAGAGCAGAGTGGAGTTAAGGGTAAATGATTACTATTTTATGTTTATTTGCTTATAACAGGTTTTATATGTATTTCTATGAAATTTTATGTAAGCTGCCCTGAGCCTGCCTCAGCGGGGAGGGTGGGATATAAACCAAATTAAACAAATAAATAAATAAATTTATGTTTATTTTAGGAGGCTACATTGGTTCTGGTGTGTTACTGTGTATGATGGGAAATAATGAAACAATTACAAATTATATATTACATTTAAAAATGCAATTAAACCCCCCCTAAAAAACCTTTAACTATCTGTGTGCAAGAGTCAAAATTATCCTGTCTGGACATGCCTATTTACATAGATCATTGTTCATCCACCATGATGCAAGCACCTCTGCTTTCTGATATTCGAAAAATAGCAACAGAAGACAAGGCTTTTCTATAGTGGCACCATGTCTTTAGAACACTTTCCTGAAAGGTCCATGCCCATTAAGGATGGGAACAAACCAGCTAACAAACTAAAGTTTGTGACACATTTTGGGTGGTTCACGATTCATGAACCTTTAGTTCAAGGAAAGTCAACTGGCACAAACTTTCCACAAATTTTCAAGCAATACATGGAGGTTTGTGCTGGTTCATAAATGGATACACTTCCAGACTGACTGTCTCCACTCAAACAAAATGTTTACCAAACTTCAAATGAATGGGGGTGGTGTAATTTTCCAGCTCTGGAAACACTGTTGTCAGTCTCAGACTAGTCATGTCAGTTTCAAGAGAGTCCCCCCCCCATTTGTAGTGTTACTTTGTGTTCACTTCCCATTTTCTTGCACAGAGCTTGCAAAATCCCCCCCCCCCCGGCTTGGATTTGTGACTCTCTTTTGTGATCAGTCTTTTAAAGCTTGCGATGCTTGTGGCACTAGTTTAGTTCTGCAGGGCATTCTGCACATTGTAACTGGTTGTGCAGGACATGCAAAATCCCCCCCGCCCCGTCTTGGATTTCTTGTGACTATAGTTTGAATTCAATCCTTTTAAGCTTTTCGTGCCACAGTGGCACTGTGTTCTGCTGGGTATTCTGTACACTGAACTGGCTGTGCTGGGCTTGCTAACCTCCTCTTGCTTGGAGAGTGATTCTGTGTTTCACATCAGTCTTTTTGAACTGGCATTGCATAATGGCCCTGGGTTCTGCTGGGCACTCTTTGATTGCACTGGTAGTGCTGGGCACTCTGTACATTGCACTAGTTCATCTGGGCTTGCAAAAATTCCCGCCCACCTTCAGTTTCTACTGCAGATTTACTAGCTTGATCTTAGTCCTGTTGGGTTTGCACTACCACCATGGTACTGGTTCTGTTGGGCACATTACAGTAGTTCTGCTGGGCTTGCAAAAATGCCCCCCTTCAGTTTCTACTGCAGATTTACTAGCTTGATCTTAGTCCTGTTGGGTTTGCACTGCCACCATGGTACTGGTTCTGTTGGGCACATTACAGTAGTTCTGCTGGGCTTGTAAAAATGCCCCCCACCTTCAATTTCTACTTCAGAGGTTCTCTGGGACTTTGATTCTATTTTACTGGGATTTTATTGTCCTTGCTTTTTGTGCTGTTTTTCCTCCATTGGAAACAATGGAGCATGGGGGCACCTTCTTTGGGGGGGTTGTAACTTGGGACCATGTAAATCCAATCCTCACCAAATGTGGAGGTCAGGTAGAGGAGAGTCAGCCCTTGTGAGTTTGGTGTCTCTAGCACACTGGGGGAGCATTCTATTGTGTCATGAACCTCACAAACTGAACCAGTTTGTTTAGCTCTTAAAAGTTCATAACAGTTTGTGGTTTGCACCACAAACCGTGAACTGTAATGAATCACATTTTCCCAGTTCATGCCCATCACTAATGTTCATAGCTAGATGAACTGAGACACTGACTTTCCCCCTTTCTTGAGAAGGTCTTTGTGGTCAACCAACAGCACCTTCTCATTCATTTGCCAAGGTACAATATCAGACACTTACAGAAGAGGACAGCTCTGTAGTATCCTCCTTCCTTGGAAAGTTATCAACATCTGAGCCTGAAGTGTTATGAGATTAACTTGCTTGTGCTAGTTTTATTAAAAATTACTGAGAATAAACAATTACAGAAAGAATTTGATTTATTATTGCATGAAATACATTACATTTTAATGGATATTGTTTAATTTATTTTTATAAAATTTATATCCCACCTTTCTACCCTTACAAGGGCTGCTAAGGCAGCTAACAATTTAAAACATACATGACAAAATACATTATAAAACCATTAAAATAACCCCCCACAAACATACATAAAACAACTTTAAAATATTTTTACAGCTAAAAGGCATACAAAACAGTTTAAATATATACAAAACACAAGAACATTGGTTAGAAAGGAGGAATCATTGAAGGAATGCCAAAGGCAGCTGGCTTACCAGTTGAAGCTGGTAAAAGTCACTCTTGGCTACAGCTGCCCCCTGCTTATCCAGCAACAGTCCTGGGTCCAAGAGCACCCACAGACCTATTTTTTTCAAGGGGGGTGCAACCCCATCCAGGATGGGTGACACCTTAAATCCCAGGACAGACCTTCTGCCCACCAGTAGCACTTCCCTCTTGTCAGGATTAAGTTTCAGTTTATTGCCCTGCACCTACCCCAAAACTGCCTTCAGGCACTGGTTTAGGTTTTCAACAACCTCCCTGGGATCAGCTGAAAGTACAAAATAGAACTGAGTGTCATCTGAATAATGTTAGCAATACAACCCAAATCTCTAGATGACCTCACCCAATGGTTTCATGTAGATCTTAAAGAGCATAAGGGATACGATGGAACCTTGTGGGAGCCCAAAAGCCAAGGGGCTGAACAGCAGTCCCCCAACACTTCCTTCTGAAACCCACCTTATAAGTAGGATCGGAATGACTGAAGAATGGCGTGTTCCAGTCCCAGTCCAGATAGGTGGTACAGAAGAATACCATGATCAGTGCTATTAAAAGCTACTGAGAGGTCCAGAAGAATCAACAGAGTCACACTTCTTCTGTTTCATAATATTGGGTTGATATTTTATTGTGTTGAGTTGCTTTACCCATAGATCTGTTAGACAGCCAGCTAAAGAAAAGAAACACGAATCTGCATGTTACTCTAAGTACTCTGTTACTCTGAACAGTCTGTTAACTGTTAACATCTTGCAGGTGTCCAGATCCAGTACTGTCTGCTTAGGAAAATAAAGCCACATCTGATGCTTATGAAATATGTGTGTCATGTAAGCAAAACCTGCTGTCATTAATCATGACTTTGTTTGTATCCAAGGACAATCTGTTTTGTTTGACTGAGCATGCTATAGGATACACTTCATGCAGGCTGTGGGAGGCTTCCAGCAATGATAAAAATGGTGTTCAGAGCTCATACCTGATATTTGTTCTCATGCTACTGCAGGAAACAGGAGCATGTTTTTTGCCCTTTGAAAGAATAGGGGACAGCTGTTAGCAGAAGACGGCACTCTGGGAGCCCTGCTGTGTATTTACTATCGCTAGCCTATTTCATCTGCTCTAGGTGTACGTCGGCTAACCTATGAGACATTATAATCATTTCCAAACCCTTTTGATTTCTCTAGATGGCAAGCAAGCAGACAAGATGAAAAAGCAAGGTGAACTCCTGTTTGTTCAGCCATTAAACTTTGCAAGCTGCTAGGTTTAGCATGCTACTTTATAGACCACTTAGGCAACTATTAACCTTTTAGAATACATTTGCATTTTAATTTTTTCCCCTTTTGTCCTCTGAAATTTTGTTCAGCTATGAAGGATCAACTATTTGTTTCTAAAACAATCTGCAGCTTCCATAAGCACAGTTAATTAAACATCAGTTTTTCCACTTCCTGACATCTGAGAGTGAAGACAATTGATGATGCTTACGATGCTTATATAAACTAGTTCAGAGAAAAGTTTGGCCAAAGTGGATACCTATTGGCTAGTGCCTGTAACATTCCCCAAACAGCTCACAGATTCTGGTGCAGCTTTACAACTATTTTTTAAAAGTGTGTAAGTTATTTGGAGTGTGTAAGTTATTTGGAGAAAAGTGTGTAAGTTATTTGGAGAAGTTAAAAATGAATATATATGTGTGCCTCTCAAAAAAGAAAGCAAACAACAGCCCTCATGCAGAAGGGCGGAGAAAGCACAATGGCTGATATATCTCTTTGCCATGGAAAGCAACTCATCAGTTAACTTGTTGGTTTGAAATACAAATTGCACAGATGGATTAATACTATAGGTGAAGAACTTCCTGAGATCATAAGTACAACCAATTAACCATCAATGTTTCACTTTCTGAGAGTTGAAATGGAAGGCAGAAACATCTGGTCTCCAAAGAACTGTACATTTGTCTATGCTGGCATGAGCTAGTTTGCAGAAAAGTTGCCCAAAGGGGGTCCCTGTTGGCTAGTGCCTGTGATATCAACAAAACAACTCACAATATCATTTTGTATGTGAAGAGCACTGAGAGCATCCTTCAAATGCTATGCCTGTCTTTACTCTGATTTAATTTGTGGGTGCATTCTAGTTAGGATACAGGAAGACTTCTTGCTTTTGGTTTGTTTTAAATAATATATCTCTTTCCCCAGAATATAGGTTGTACTTTAGCTTCTGTAAGAACAGCCAGATTTGTATAAATGCAGACTCAGTGGCAAATTAATAGCATGACAATACTGAATTCAGAGAATGAAAGATGATAATGACTAAATGAGCAGCGGGAGATTCATTAAAAACAACATACTAAAATGAATACACTGCCTCAATATGGACATAATTCAATTAGATTTTCATTAGAGCTTCCCAAAATTTCATTTTCATTTGGGTTTGGACAGAAATTAGTGTTCCATATCCCAGATATTTCAACTAGCTAATCAATGCAGATATCTAATATTTAGTGTACATGGCATAAGAACAGAAACATTAATTACCAAGCTAAACAGCAAAGATTTCCACTCTTCTGTCTTTTTCATCTAGCCTACAATCCAATCGTAAGTCTACACATAATACTCTGCCTGAAGTACAGTCTTGTACCTCTTCTACCTCTTCGTATAGGCTTTGTTCCACTTGTTAAAATTGTTGCTCTGAGTATGCACTTCAAAGGTAGTTCTGTGGGTGAAACTGATGGGGCTTGGTTGCCAATCTCCAGGTGGGACTAGGAGATCTCCTGGAATTACTATTAATCTCCAGACTACATAAATCAGTTCCCTAGAGAAAACAGCAGCTTTGGAGGTTGTACTGTGTGGCATTATATCCTACAGAGGTTCTTCCCCTATGCAAACTCCACCCTCCCCAAACTCTACTCCCAAATCTCCAGGAATTTCCTAACTGAAAGTTGGCAATCCTACTGATGGTCAAGGCCCTTGTGGTCATAGCCCTTTTATTAAGATATTGTTAATTTGAGGCTTACCAACCTCCAGGTGAGGTCTGAAGTTCTGGAATTACAACTGATCTCCAGACTTCAGAAATCATTTCCCCTGAGGAAATGACAATTTTGGAGGTTGTTCTCTATGGCATTGCATCTCTAGTGAGCTCTATCCCCTCTCCAGACTCTGCCCTCTGAAGTCATGGCACTCAAATCTCAAAAAAAATCCCAAGCCATAGCTGACAATCCTACAACTAACAGTGCAATCCTTAGCAGAGTTACATCCATGAACACACACTAGGGTTGCCAGAGCCCCGGTACGGCCAGGGGATCCCCCAGTCTTTGGGTTTTCAATATGCCACCAGCCAGCTGGCTGGTAGAGGAAGACCCATTCTCGAACAGGGACATTGTCATGCGACACCCCTGTCATGCTGGCATCACCCAGAAGTGACATCATTGCCTTGCTGATGTTGGGGGTGACACTCTAGTTTTTGGAAAAACTCTATGGTTTTTGAGGGCAAAAATCCCATAGAATTTTGCCCAAAAACTAGAGTGACACCCCAAACTTCGGCAACACAGTGATGTGCACGTGCCAGAAGATCCTGACCAGCAGCCTGGAGGCCCTGCCAGCAGCCAGGTAGGACCTGGCAACCCTAATACATACACACCTATGCATACCTCTCTCTCTTTCTCTCTCTCCCTGCACACACAGATATGAGAGAGAAATTCTCAAATTCTTTTTAAAACACCACTTTGACTCCTCTGGCTGTTGGGTCATGTACACTGAAAGAAGGTGTTAGCAGCCACATCAGTCCCAAAGTCAACACAATCCATGATGAGCCATATGCCCCATAAAGGCCCTCAGACTATGTTTCAAACAATCTACTAGGCTTTCTTTGGTTAGGAGTGTAGCCTTCTATCCCTGCTCTGAGTATTTCTGGAGACCATACATCAAAATCCCCTGGAAACCAGCAAGAAAAATGGACCTCTTCTGGATGCTGGCAACTGAAAGGCTGTTCTTCTCACAGCACTATATGTAGAATGTTAGGTATCTAAGTCCCATGGAATCTCTTTTAAATGAATAAACACCCTCACATCCAGTGAAATTGATAGCACATATTTGTCTTTCACAAGCTTTGGCCTTTTGAAAGCTGTGCTCAAAGTCATATTGTAGTTCAACTGGAAATGTACAATTAGGCTCAGGAAAGAAATACCTCCCTGGGCAATGCATTTGTACAATGCCACAATATAATGAGATTCAAAAGAAGACTCGTTTTTTAAACACTGATACAAAAAAAAATAATCAAAGTATAAATCAAGGCCTGCATAAATGAGAGGCTATTGTCCTAGCAGAGTCGCTCTGGTTAAAGCTGACTTCCCTGCCTCACTCCTCTCACAGAAGACTTCTGTGCACCCACAAAGGTTGCACCCACAAATGAGAGTTGCCAGCCTCCAAGTGGGGCCTTAAGTGACACCCCAAGGATTACAACAGATTGCCAGATGACAGAGAGGGGTTCCCCGGGGTGGGGGGAATGGTTGCTTTGGATGGTGCACTGTATGGCATTATACCCCACCAAGGCCCCTCCCCATCCCAAACTCCCCCCTCCCCAGAGTCTACCTCCAGATGTCCAGGAATCCCCCAACCTGGAGCTGGCCACCCTATGGGCTGCAGAGGGTCAGAGAATATGAAGGAACCATGTGGCAATCAAACTGGGAGTCTGCAGCAGGAGGGGAGAATTGGCAGATGGAAAAGTAATTCTGTCAGAGCAGCTGACTGCTGGTCTGGAGGACTGGCCCTAGAGGACAAAGCCATCGTCTATAGTGTAACTCCACATCACTAATTTTAATAAAATACCAATAAAGTATTATTATTTTTAATGACATGTAAAATGACAACTCTCCGTCCTTCTGTCCATCTATCTGTCTGTCATGTCAATTAGAATTCATGACAACAAACATACATCCAACATCTACATAATTTACTTTCTCATCTCCTCTTCCTGCTACAGCCCAGGGATTCAAAATGTGGCATAATCATCCGCCCCCTAGAGTTGGATTTGACTGGCTTTCGAGCAAGGGAAACCTTTACCTTTACCTTATTTCAAAATAGCAAACTAGTATTGCAGCAGCCAAATAAGTACAGTGGAGAGGATGTACTTGTACAGAGATGTTGACATAGGTCTTCTAAAAGATCCAGTGCTACCACTGTCGATGGCCAAAGGCTGGTACTGCAACTACCAGAGACCAGGTAACTCAAGGTATTCTGTTGGGGTCTGTTAATATGCTGACTCTGGTCTGTCTTCTCAGTCTGATTTTGAGTGTTTTACTCATTGTCATGTACCTGAGGGGCTGCCTGCTTGCCTTCAGGTCAGCTTTGCTTGCAGACTAGGTCTCATACTAGGGGGCATGTACTAAGATAACTGTGGGCTCCTTCCTGTGTGTTTGTTTTTTTTTCGTTCCTGTGGCTCCTGCGTCTTTCAGAATCCCAGTACTACATATTTGATTTCCAAAATGAAAAACTGTTTTCTTTAGCACTGAAACACTTTTAACATTGGGGCAGTCCTCTGCCCCTCTTCACTGATACTTTTAAGTGCTTCTAACAACTCTGCTCTTCTGATATTCTCAAGCTGTTCACCCTCCTTTATTTAGAATATTTATAGGTGGCCTTTCTGGAGAACTGTTCAAGGATTTACCTTTGCCCTCCCTCTGTCTATGCTGTCTCTTGGACTCTAAGCCTGCAGGCAGGGCAAGGTTAGTGTCTTTATTTTGTTTTATGTACAGCCCTCTAGTTACCTTAGATTATCTAGGAATAAATCTCCCTCTCTGTTTATACAACTGCATCTACTGTCAACCCTATTTGTCTGTCTGCTTCTCACCTTTCCCTGGCTCATTCATCTATGTGGACTTCAGGCTATCTGATTAGGCCTGTACAGCTTCCAAGGATGATGATAAACAGAACATGCAGAGAACGGGAGTGGGGTGGGTTTTTTCAGTGCTTTCATTGCATTTTGTTATATGTACCTTTCCCTCTCCAGAGTCAAAACCCGATAAACTCAGCAGCAGCAATCAGCCGTGGACAACAGTGACTAGCTACAAAGAGTCACAATCCTTGTCTTTCTATCCTCCTCCCAAAGGCAATTTTATACAATGTTTTAAAGATAATCAGGCAGACTTGTTAGCTTGTACTACTTATTGGGATCACATTTTTTGCATCAATTCCATTAGCGTTTCCAAGAGCAAAGAAGACTCTGACATACTTAATGCCACAGGGGCATATTTAGATACCAGAATCTGTTGTGGTTGTAAATATTGCCATTCAACAGAAGTTGACAAAATGAAACCTACAATGTTTGTCTATAAATATTTGAGGCTGATTAATAAATATGATATGCATTCTCAGGAATGAATGGAATAAGGCGGTAGATCACCCTATTTTGCCAAAGCAATGGGATAAAGCCTTTAAATTTATACCTGCTGTCCCCAAGGATCTGAAGTTGCAAACTAAAATTATATTTCGGATATACTGGTCCCCACAGTGACTCTTTAGTAAAGAACTGAGTAAAGTCTCTAACTGTTGGTGATGTAACTCCCATGAAGCATCCATTAAACATATGCTTTGAGACCATTCAATCATTTGGTTTTTCTGGGAAGTTTTTATTCATATCAGTTTTGTATTAGAGTGTTCATTGGTTTTTTGGGGATTAGGGATGGGAACAAACCAAACCACAACTCAAAATTCATCATGAATTTTGCCCTGTTCATGGTTCATGAACTGAAGTTCATGATCAGTCTACCATCACGAACTTCCATGGACTTTTAAAACAGTTCATAGGGGTTTGTGGATAGAGCAGAAAACAGGGGTTTAAAGGGACTCTGAGTCCCTTTACACCCCTGCTTTCGGTTCCCCATGAAAGCATCAAAAGCAGCTTAGCCGTTCAGCTGTTTTGGGCTGTCTTGTGCAGTCTCTTTAATGTTTAAAGGGACTACATGAGATAGTCCAAAACAGCAGAGTGATGGGGAGCAAGTGCTCCCCACTGCTCAGATTTTTTTGGGCTTTCTTGTGCACTCCCTTTAAACTTTAAAGGGACTGAGCAAAACAGCCTGAAACAGCTGAGCAGCTGTTTTGGGGCTTTCTGCAAACCTCATTTAAGAGGACTGTGGTTCCTTTCAATGGGGTTTGCGGAGCCACAAACCACGAACTATGAATGAACCTCCAGGTTCTGTTCAGTTTGTGGTTTGTTTACGAACCACCATGAACCACATTTTTCAGGTTCGTACCCATCCCTATTCGGGATCTTCATGTGCTTTTAAACTATCTACCCATCTGTTGAAGACTAACCAATGGTCAATTAAAATCTACCCTCTGTGCCCTTACTACAGCTAAAAGAGTCATAATGCAGCACTGGAAAGATAAATGACCACCTCTGATGAATCAATGGATTGAGAAGGACTTTAGCACTTTATTAATATGTGAACTCATGGCATGTACACAACAATTGCATATGGACTTATTTTTAGATATCTGGAAACCTTTTAGAGAAACATAGGTGTAGATTTGCATCCTCTGTTGTTATATTTTTGTCTCTACTTCATGTACACCTTTCTTTTTTCCCTTTTAGTTGCTGGGTTTTGAGGTTTCCTCCCCTTGGTTCTATTTTTGTTGAAAGATTTTTTTTTGAAACCTTTAAAAGTTCAGTAAATTTATAGCTACAATTCTAGTTGCCAGTTACACAAAACCACATGCAGTACAGCAAAATAGATTGGTTCTGCATATGGTCAAAAATTCAAGATGTCATTCAGGGTAATAGATCCAGAGCTGCTGTCCTTCCTCAATAACTATTTTAATTGCATATGGTCAGAATGAGTGTGAAACTAGAGAATGTATTTTATTACGTGTAGTACTCATTGGTTGAATGTGCACTCAGTTCATTGGTAAGTACAGCTCTGCACAATCCTAAGAGAACTACACTCCTCTAAGCTCATTGATGCCAATGGACTTAGAAGGGTGTAACTATGTTTTGGGACTACAGTGTCTGTTTTGTAATAATGAAGTCAGGTTCGAACAGAGAGATGAAGAACCTACTACAACTTTTGTTCTAGTATGATGTCCATCTCCATCCCAGTTTCAGAAGAATTTCTGGCACACTGTTGGTAATTTACATTTTTAGAGTATTTTTCCGAATAAAAACCCGTAGTAATATTAGCACTTAGAAGACATATTGCCAGTGTTCACAATGATCTACCCACATGATTTTAGTGATTCTACGATGTTCCAGGAAGGCATGCCCATAACATTCGCCCTTTGTTGCAGGAGGGTGGTTGACACTAGAGAAAACAGTTGTTTGGACATCTGAAGAGTTGGTGCTGAAGGCGAGATTTGGACCATGGGCTTTCCAGCTCCCAACTCTCTATAGTATCTCATTTCAGACTTTGTTTGTAGCCTGTGACTGCTACTGGCATTAATTCCAGAAGGAATAGGAAACAAGCCCTGACTAGAAAACTTTCATCCATCTCTACTGAAAAGTACATGTTCAGCTGAATCTATTTTTACTTAAATTGTTCTTTGATTTGTTTCCCTTAGAATGTATTGGGGAATGCTGAGATGTCACTAATGCAAGCATACATAAACATTATTCATTACAAAATACTATCTCCCAACTGGGCAGCTCCATGTTTCCAGTGGTCATTTAATTAATGGATGTCTAATAGACTCATCTGCAAATCTTACAACAATGCAATACCTCCACAAACTGAAATTGAGCTTGCTGATGCAAAAAAAAAAATGATGCAGGGGAGGGGGGAAGAGGTAGAGTTGCAATTAACGATATAGAGGCATACTTGATCTTCAGAGCCTTTAGGAGTAATCAATAATGAGTTTCCTTTCTGAGAATGTTATGTGGTTATATGCACAAGATGATAGGCTTGAATTACTTGCATTTTGATGACCTTTTCCTATACAGTTCCACCTTCTTAATAAGTATGAAAGCTAGACAAAATTTTATTGTGCAATAAAATTCTCAACCAATTCTCAACTAAAACAAAAGAAATAAGCCACCTAAATTGTAAAGCATTGCCTAGTCTATGTAAAAAATTAATAAGTACAATATTAATAAAACAACATGGGAGCTGACTAATATATACTTTCTGTCTGACGTTTCTACAGACACCAGGACACTATTTCGTTTTGTGAGACACTTTAAAGCAGGCAAAAGAAATCTAGTAACTTCATTGGCTAATAAGAATTCTAAGCTAGGCTCCAGCCTAGTTCACGGCTTGAAATTTACGAGCCTCATCATTAAATTAACAGTAAGGAATTTCAAGTTCAGTGATTATAATCAGCACAATTCGTGGAGGGTAGGAATTTATGAGCCTCATCAATTTAGCAAGGGAGGCTGGAAGAAATGGAACTATCAGATTGGTTGAAAAGAATGGCGAGAGTCACAACTTCATTTCAGTCCCTATCGTTTGGTTTGTAAAAGTGAATAAATACATGTTTCATGAGGATGAAAGATGCAAAGCTGGCAAAAAGGATATGCCTCTTTTCCACTGAGGGAAATGGTATATCAAAGGTATTCTCCCTTACATAAACTCCAACTGGACCAGATGTTAAGAAGAATAAATAGCAGCAGCCTTGATTTCTCTCCTCCTCTTTTCCCTTCTGTCATGAGCCTTCCAAGCTTTAAAGGTCAGTAAGGAAGCCCTGCTTATTCAGAGGTGGGCCTTCATGAGGACCTCGTCAGTAGTTTCCTCTGAGGTTTGTGATGCTCTCCCTCAGGCAATTTATTAAACTCCCTCCTGGCTAGGATTCCATTGAGCAATAAAATATATATTGGCTTCAGCAGACCATTAGAACAGCAGATTGTGATTAATATCTCTGATTTGGTTAGCCTTCATATATAGAGTTTGATACCATGACCTATCAGCAGAAGGCACTGATTGGGTAGCCATACATTTTCCCAACTCTTCCCTCCTCCCAGAAACCACTTCCAGCACCAGAAATCTTTCCTCCTTGAGATCACATGAATAATAATATGAGTTGCCAGGTTGGAGTGGGGAGGAAGAAGGGGCAAAATGGCTCACTTGGTGCCTTGTACATGAATGGAGTTTGGGAGGCAGAGGAAGAAAAGCAATTTTGCCACCTTTTCCTTTGCCACAGCAGCTTCCCAACCCATGTGGCTATTAATCCATACTGGTCCTGCAGGTCTAGAAATGAACTTTCCCAGAGCCATAAATAGCTTTAGGGGAACAGGAGAGTCAGGAAGAATGGGGATCCTTGCACAGAACTTACGAGGTCCTTGTGTTGGATCCAACCCATTGCCATGCCTAACTGCTGTCTCTTTTCATTTCTTAGTGCTTATATTAATTTCATTATTCAAAAATGGATAGCAATTTCAGTATGAATTTTTAAATAAAACGTTACATATTGTGAACAAAAGAAATGTATAAATTCAATGTTAAAATGGATGAGGTGATGTCCTTGCAGTATCTGTTTCCTATCTGCCCCCCCTCTCCTGGCTCTCTGTTTTATTGGCTGCTATTGTGATGATGGGGAAATCTTGCAATGCAATGATGCCACATCATGTGTTTTATTAAACCTTACATTGAAAAAGAGAAGAGATGTTGTACTGCTACTTATGATGGCTGTCAGTGTGCCATCCACACTATTCTGTCTGGATTCAAAGGATGAATGGAGGAGAAGGTTGACTACAGTAATATAGATATACAAAAGTTTGGTTTCCACCATTACATAGAGTGAGACTCACTTTTTTTAATGCCCCTCAGTGTTGGGCATCCATTGGCTGAACTCTAGTTCTTTCCAACATGGTGGGGAGATAATAGGGGTTTAGCTCCTACTGGCATATGCCATTTGGTGTCCAAGCTAATAAAAGCAAGGTTAGACATGTTTCAGGAACCCTAGCATCTTAAGTAACCCACACCAAGGTGGGGGTGATAATGTGGGAATAGATCAGCTGTTATTAAATAAATCCAGTTAACCTAAGTTAACCCAAGTATGGAATCTTTATTTCAGGGATTGGGATGTGCTGCAATGCTCCACCTCCCTAAATAAGAGATTAGCTAAGAGACTAATCAATGAGATCTAGAATGTCCCAGATGAAATCTCCCTTCTGCTATCAACTCACTAGATGGCCCCAGGCAAGCCTTTCTCTTTCAGCTTAACACTGGCATAGTAATACCTATTCACTTTAGAGAATTACAAGAACATAATGCATATAAAGTGCACTGGACACTCTGAACCTATATAAATAGTACATATTGATAGGACTACATTAAAATAATGCACTGAAAGACAGCAATACTCTATCACAGTGAAAGACTGAAAGATATGAAAGCAAACCAACAATATATATTAACTAGGGAAAAGGCCCGGGTGCTTTGGCCTTGGACAGTGTCAATTTGCTGTGGCGACCTCAGCAGGGTATAATGACACTGAGTCCACCATTTTCTCCAGAGGAACTGATCTCTGCTACCTAAAGGACAGTTGTAATTTTGAGTGATCTCCAGCCCTCACCTGGAGATTGGCAACAATGGTTCCCCAGAAGGGAATGGTTGCTTTGGAGGGTGGAGTCTATGGCTTTGTACCGGTCCGAGGTCCCACGCCTCCTGAAACTTCTCCCTCTCCAGGCTGTATCCCTCACATATCCAGGAATTTCCCTCTTGGAGTTGGCAACCCTATCTCCTTCCCAGCCAATCATCAACCTACCTTTATTTCCATTCTGAGTGACACACCAGGGCGCCAACCAATTCTGGAGCGTGTGGAATGTTCTAGAGAAGTGCCACCACCATTCGGCTTTTATATATAAGGGAGATGATACAGAATAAACGAATAAACCATATAAATCTCTGTCACATAAACAATTTAAATTATGCAGCTGTTCTGGTCCCTCCCTGGTTCTGTTTATATGCTTGCATGTTTTTATTGTATTGCTAAATACTTCACATACACATTTTAAATCCAGTTGTAATGTTTTAAAATTATTAAGGTCTTGGGGCCCTATTTGGATGGAAAGGTAGCATATAAATGTTTTAAATAAATATATATAAATGATTGTTAAATGTTATATTAATCATATTCTGAAAATCTCAATCTGGCAGAGTATTCCAAGGCCAATATCAGGGTGATCCAATCAGGAACTTGTCTCACATGCAAACAAGGAATGTCAATCACCCGCAGTTGTATTTTTGTTGAAATTCTCAGTATCCCTAATGATATGTAGAGTTATTCCAGTTTAAACTCACTGGTCTAAAACTACAGTAATTTTGGTGAGAATTATACTGTAAATCAATTGAGTCTCCTCAGTATTGTTAGAATGCTGAAGTTCTTTACCCATGCAAAATTCTTTTTACTTTGAAAGTTACTTTAAATTATACCCTTTTATGTTTTCCTACATTCTTTCTTTTTTACATACCTTTTAAACATTTATTCATGTGTTACTGACATATATAAAACCTTTGACTCCTTGTGCTGTTGATTTATACTTGAAGAAACTTTTCCCAAGAAACTTGACATGACAATTTATTGCCCCCACCATGCGCATTAGCTTGTGGGGAGGGGGAAAAGAAATTATCTCAAATTTATTCGTTGGTTTGTGGAGATAAAATGACTGTTTTCATCTCAAACCTTTAAGCAAACATGACTTCATAATGTCACCAAATAGAACCGTCTTCTAGGCTTCATACTAGCACCATTCCCAGTTTCCTGAATCTGAAGGTGTGTGTGAACACAGTGCATAATTAACTTAGGGTATTCACAGCTACAAGATGCTGTGATGACAGCTAGTTCATATTTTTTTAGGACAAAGACAACTTGAACTAAAGCACAGAAGAAAAAGAGAAGAAGAGATTGGATTTCTATCCCACCCTTCACTACCCGAAGAAGTCAAGAGTGGGTTACAATCCCTTCCCCTCCCCACAACAGACACCCTGTGAGGTGGGGCTGAGAGAGCTCTTTCGAGAACTGCCCTTGAGAGAACAGCTCTGAAAGAACTTATGACTGACCCAAGGTCACACCAGCAGCTGCATGTGGAGGAGTGGGGAATAAAACCCTGTTCTCCCAAATAAGAGTCCGTACTCCTAACCACTACACCAAACTGACTCACAGGAAAATTCCCAAAGGAAAATGTGACATATTGCCATTGACTGGTGATGGTGATCCTCATCAAGAAGCTACCGTTGCTGGGTGGATGTTGTTGTACTTAGCTCCTGTAAAGTACAGCAGCCTCTTCCAGGGATGAATCCAGTTCCCTAGCTATCTCTAAAACCAGGAGAAAGGAAGGATGGATTACAACTACTCTTATCCAAATAGCTGTACTGGCTTCTTGCCAAGCAAAGTGCAGCAAGACTGAAGGCTCTAGTGGAGGTAGTTTTACGGTGTTCCACTCAAACAACCTCAGAAGAACATATAATATTTATTATGCGTTATAAGGGATGAACATGAGAGAGGAGAGATACATGTTCAGCAGTGGCTGTAACTCAGAGATTCCTCGCTGTGAAACATTATTCTTGACAACATTTTTTGGTGCTTATTAAATACATCTAATAATTTCTGCTGCTCCCTGCACTAAACACCAATGACACTTACACAACGTAGTCCTTGCTCTGCAGGACGTCTTCATTAAATTGCTTCTGCAGCTGCGGTGATAAACCAGGTAGCTTTAGAGAAACAGAAAGTTTATTCTGCACATACTCTTTTTCATTCTTTTTCTTCCTTTTTAAAAATAGAGATCCCATTTGTTTTCAACTGTGAAACCAGCTACAGGATAATTTTTTTTCTGCTAAGAATCAAACAAACAATTTGCATTTAAAACCTCTTCTTCCCCAAACATGGAAGACTTCAGCCTTCTTTAATACTTTAAGCATTTACACAGACCAAAAGCTCATTTAACAAGGTTCCAGACAGTGTGATATAAGAACCTCTTTGTGACTCTCTGAAATGTATTTTCTAAATGTTAAAAGCCACCTTGACAGAGTAAAATGCCCCAGTGCCATGAGGGTAATGTGTTGCTATGGCTTACACATGTATTTGCCTTTATTAATCACAAAAAGCTACCCTCAGCCTCTGGAACAGAGTGAATTATTTTGCATAAATGACTAGAACAGACCAGCACAATTTTTAACTCACACTGAGCTGGAGAAGTCCCACCAGATTTTAGGGTTACCAACTTGGGAAATTCCTGGTTTCTTAGGGATGGTGCTTGGGGAGGCTTGAGTTGAGGGAGGGGAGGAGCTCAGTGGGAGATGTGATAGCATCTATATATCTAATTCCCAACATGGCCCGCTGTGTACAGATACTTATTTCCACAGATCAGGGGCACATGGAGGGAAAAGAGATTATCCTGCACTTTCCAGGAGTGCAGAAAAATCTAAAAACTTTTAAAAAAAGGATACAGGGGATACTTAAATCCTCCCAAAGTACAACAGCTTTTTCTGCTCATGCACAGAAAATGGACTTACAAAAGATGAGGAGCCTTCTCTCCCCATCCTTGGAAAGTGACTGTTTTGAGCATGTGACTGCCCTTAGCAACGCCTTTCCTGGTGACTAGGCCTTCGCGGCCTTTTCCTCTTTTGGAAAGCTGGGAGCAAAAAGGGACGGAAAGTGGCAGGTGGCTTTGTGGCTGACCCTACACTGGCTCGGCCTCCCAGGCACTGCCACCACTGCTGGGTTCAAAGTTAGGGAAAAAGAAGGAGGGGAGAAAGAAGAGGGAGATTGGCTTGGGAGGGGAGAGAAAGGATTGGCTTGCGGGGGATGGAGAGAGAAAGACAAAGAAAGAGGGATTGATTTGGTGGAGGGTTGTAAAGAAAAAGAAGAAGGGATTGGCTTGGGGAGAGAAAGAAAGGGGGAGAGGGAAGGAAGCAAATGTGGGGGAATACCTCCTCCCTGCAAGTTTCTTGCAGGTCTCCTCTTGTAGAAATCTATTGTAATTCCAGGAGAACTCAAGGGCCCATCTGGAGACTGAGAACACTAACAGTTTTGCATGGCAGCATACCAGGAACTATATAAAGCCCACAGGCTTACCAAGCCCCCAATGAGATTAGAAGATTCCCCCACCTCCAGCAGATGCTTTCTCACCATGGCTTATCTGCCCAGTAGGTGGAAACTGGTGAGAAACTGGGAGGGGGGGTCAGTGTACAGCATATGCTGCTGACATTACTCCCCATGCTCCAGGATGTGACATCAGCACATTGCTGGGGGACGCCAGGGATGCTCTGGTGTTTGGGCAAAACTCTCTGGTTAAATCACGGAGTTTTGTTCAAATGCCAAAGCATTCCCAGTGATTCAATAAAGTCACTTCCAATTATATGGGGAGTGATGCCAGCACATTGCCTGAGATGTCAGTGCATTGCCAGAGATGCCCGCCTGCTAGGAAAGTCTCTCACTGGTTAATTGTTGTAGATTTTCCAGGCTGTATGGCCATGGTCTTGGCATTGTAGTACCTGACCTTTTTCCAGCAGCTGTGACTGGCATGCGTAGAGGTATAACACAGAAAGATGGAGTACACATTGACACAGTCCCCTGGAGGACTGATAACAGGGCACAGAGGTCATTTTGTTGCCTCCTGGTACTGATGTTCAGAGGTTTACTGCATCTGAATGTGGAGGTTCCCTTTAGTTTCCATGGCTAGTAGCCACTGATAGACCTGTCCTCCATAAATCTGTTTAATCTTGTTTTAAAGCTATGTCTGTGTCAGAACCCACAGCCAACAACGTAGTACACGCTTATCAGGAAAGGTAATACTTTATTGAAGAGCTATAGATACATTAACATAGGCACTGTTAAGAATGGCGGATGCCCCTGGGGCATA
>NW_015176024.1:225055-232575 GCF_001447785.1 Gekko japonicus | reverse complement strand
CTCTAACCCATGCATAATATTATAAACTAATATCCTGTTCCCCCTTAATCATCCCTTTTCTAAACTGGAAAATTCCATACCTTTCACCTTTCCTCATAGAGCAGGTGCTCCGACCCCCTAATCATCTGAGTTGTACTCCTCTGTACTTTTTCCAGCTCTGCAGACACAGTGACCAGAACTGCACACAGTATATCAAACGAGGCTGCACCATATAGAGAAGAAGAAGAAGAAGAAGAAGAAGAAGAAGAAGAGATTGGATTTATACCCCACCCTTCACTTGGAGTCTCAGAGCGGCTTACAAACTCCTTTCCCTTCCCCTCCCCACAACAGACACCCTGTGAGGTGGGTGGGGCTGAGAGAACTCTGACACAAACTGCTCTTTTTCAAGGACAGCTGTGCCAGAGCTTGTGACTGACCCAAGGTCACATCAGCAGGTGCAAGTGGAGGAGTGGGGAATCAAACCCGGTTCTCCCAGATTAGAGTCCGCACACTTAACCACTACACCAAACTGGGGTACAGGGGTATTATCATTTTGGTCGTTTTATTTTCAGTCCATTTCCTAGTAATCCCCAGGACAGAGTTTGCCTTTTTGCTTCTGTGGCAAAAACACTTTAATTCCCCCTCAGTCTCAGCAAGTTCAGACTCCATTAGCATGTACATGAAGCTGGGATATTTTGTTTTGTCCCAGTGTGCATCGCCTTATATCTACCAACATTGAACTTAATTTGCTACCTTGTTGCCCACTCACCCATTTGTGGAGATCCATCTGGAGCTGTTCACTGTCAGCTTTGGTTTTCACTATCCTGAATAATTTTTCTGTCATCTACACATTTGGCCACTACACGGCTCACCCCAGTTCCACCTCAGCAGAATGCCTTTCTTGAGGTGCCACTTTCCTGTACCCATTCTGCAAGTGAGAATATTAATTATATAAGTGGTGGGCCTTTTGTCCTATCAGCCAAGCAACACGCTATGTGTGAGGATTATAGCTCCTGGACATTCTTCGAAATTGAATGGGGAACAGAGACTTGCAGCCAGAAATATGTTTCCTGTTGAAAACAATGGAAAGAAAGAAGAAAGACATAAACATGTGAGAAAGTGGAAATAAATCAAATTATATTTTTTTAAAAGAACAATATGAATCAAAACCAAATATGGGTTGAATTATGGGGCACACCTCTAGCGCAAAAGCAGAACAAAAACTAGAAGCATGGCTAATTTTTTTTCAAGGAGTGCCCCTGACTTTGGGGCTCTGCGCAACGTTGCCAGAAGCCCAGTATGCTCTACTCAATCAGTGGCTAGCAGCCAGTTGCCTAGTTTGAGGATAAATGTCACCAAATGTGCAGATGGGGGGGGGGGACACATAAATTGTAGATATGTTAGTATTTTGAGGGTACAGGCAATTGAATTGAGAGAAAAATGAGCATTACAAGCAGGGAAAGCTGGTTCTCAAGCATGTTATTTATCAGTATTACAGCACCACTACTTTTACGGGGAAAGGTCAAGCACTGTACCTGGGGACATTGTTACTGTGAAAGCACAGCCAGCCTTGTACACTTCAGGTTGAATGGCTCGGTCCTTACTGACAGGGATCTTGCAAGGGAGAGGAGGTGCCATTAAGCTCTGTACGCAAAGTCTGTAGCGATGCAGGAGACAGCCATATGTACGCCCTCCCTCTATACACATAACTTATCCATTGTAACAATCAGCATTTTGCTAGATGATGACGATGACAATATAATCCACAGGTCATAATTAGACATTGTATTGTTGTTGTTGATGATGATGTACATTTTGTCCTGTTTTTCCTCTAAGTAAAATGCACATCATTCTCCTCTCCTCTATTCTATCCTCACAACAACCCTGCAAGGTAAGTTAGGCTGAGAGTGTGTGACAAGTGCCCAAGACCCAGCAAACTTCATGATAAAATGGGGATTTGAACCAGAACCTTCCAGATTCTAGTCTGACACTACTCCACACTGGTGATAACAACAACAGCACAGACAGTTCAAAGCCATCAGAAGGATGCAGGAAATAGGAATGACGTTTTTAAAAAATATAGCTGCCTGTCATCATTAGAGGGTAGGATGGTGTTGGCTTCATTCTTTAAGTGACTGCAAAATAGCTTTGAATAAGTCTTCCAAGGGAGCAACAGTTTCCCTACCTCGGCTTTCTCAGTGGTTGGTATGATAGCTTCCCTTCTATTGTACTGCACCTGCTGTGGCTCAGCCTAAAATGTAGTCAAGCTTATCTTTTCTCCAGGGGTGATTTTTATGCCATGACTTCCAGTCTTACATAAATGCTTTTATTCAGCTGCGACTTTGCATTCAGGTGTATTTTTCTCTGGGTATGTCACAGCTGACATTGAAAACTCTTTTCCCCCCAGTTAGTCAAAGAGAAATTCACTTTTAAAAAATCATACATAATTTTTTTTTAAGCACACTAGAGAAAGAGAGGGAGAAAGAGAGAGAACTCCTGATCCTTATTTAGATGTGCCGTTCAGAGCCCCAAAGAAACATACTTGTTTCTCATCTAACAGAACTGGCGTACAAAGACACTTACAAAGAAAGTTAATATTACAGTACTGGGGTGGGGGAGATCTCAAAATGACATTGTCCTTCATGAAATGTCCTTTATGCAATTGAGTAACAAAACAACAACTGCCAGTAAAGCTTTTAACACCACATATGCTCAAATTGTGCTAGTTTCTGTTAGATAGATTTGCTATCGACGCGACAGGTCACAATGCAATTTAGAAGCAATTAAAAGGTAATGAATGTGCTGAACTGAAACCTCTGCCTGGGAGGCTTTTTCCGTGTACAGAAGAAAGCAGATAGATCTGTGCCCTTCAGTAATTTGGGCTGGTGAAATGGCAAGGCAAGCCTGGCTAGGAACAGGTTTTTGAATGTCAGGACTGTTTGTAAATACTTTGCTGAGGCTGTATGAGAAATATTTTTAAAATAATTTGTATATAAAGAGGGGGAAAACATTGTATTTTCAGGGTTTTTTAAAATAAAAATCTGACACTGTACAGTGTTATGCTATTGTAATTCATATGCATCCACAGACACACCACTGCACCATAGCTGTGCATTTTCTTTGTGTGTGTATATCACTACCATTACCACACAACCTCTCTGGAAAGTATCCCAGTGTTCTAGTATGATTTGCCTCATCTTTGAAACATCGGTGGACAGTCTATGGAGAGAAGCAGTGGAGCTCTGTGTGAGAGAAGTGGGTGTACTTTATCAGCACTCTAGGGTTTTAGAGGTGCTGGAAATAATCTCTTTATTTTTCACATTGCTACAAGTCACATTTTACCTTAGTGAAGATAATACCACTTTTGCATGATCGTGTAAGATGGTTTCATTTAGAGGACATGTGGTAGAAGGTAAACTGCTTTGGCAAATTAGTGAGTTTTTAACCAGTGTGATGTTTTTTATCTTGTCAATGGATGGCCATATTGTTTTCAGGTCTTCACAACTTCTTGTTGCTTTGTTAGCCATTTTGATCCAAAGGAGATAAGGCAGGATACAAATATTTTAAATAAATAAATAAATGACTTGAACTTTTGGTCTGCACCTCGGTTCTTTTCAGATGGCACTTTTTTAAAAAAGCCCAGTGTCTCAGCTAGGGTTGCCAGATTCGGGGGGGGGGGAAGGGCCTGGTTTAGGGAAGTGCCTGGGTCGGGCCAACGTGCCCAGCACAATGACATCACCCAGAGGTGATGTCATTGCCAGGGGGGTGCTCTAGCATTTGGCCTAAACCCTCGGGTTTGAATCCCCACTTTGCTTTGGAAGATTGCTGTGCGCAGGGCCAGCCCCAGCTTATTTTGCACCCTAGGTGAGGATCCCTTCTGGTGCCCCCCCATGCGCCCACCAATTTTCAAAAATAAATGCATTTTAGGAAGAATGAAAAACACAAATAATCAAGAAACTCCCAGAGGACGGGGCCGGGTGCAGCTTGGCGCCCCTAAGGGCCTGCCTGCTCTAGTCGATCACCTAGTTTGCCTAGTGAGTGAGCTGGCCCTACCCGGACCTCAGGGAGGCAAGGGAATGTTTCGCCAAGAACAGCGGCGCCGGTGCGCTCCAGCAGGAACCGAGGCCTGGTACCATCCATCATTTTGATCTTATCAGTGTTTGACATATACCACCATTAATTAACTGTGCAGGCAGTTCTGCCTCATTTACTGAGTTATTAATCCTGTAAGAAGCAATGCAGCAGTCTATGGAAAATGTGTGGGTGCCCCAAGTATGATACTAGCTATCTTTACAAAGCACAAAATAATGTCATCATTGAGTACAAGGAGATTAGAAATAAAGACGCTGCACCAGTCTGATTCAACTTCCTTCCCCATCTGTCAGATATTGCACATCAACAAAACAGGTGGTGTGGGAGGAAGGATAAAGAAGTCTTTCGGTTTGTAATTCTCTCTCTCATATATTCAGTCCTGGTTCCTGGTTCCAGGTAAATGGAGGCGGAAGGAGAGGCAAAGGCAGAGGGGAAATGGGGCAAATGCTGCTAATAGGCCCCGGTCACACAGAGCATTTGCCGTGCTAAAGATACAGATGATAGGCGGATTTTCTGGGCGTGATCATACCGCAACATCTGGGAAGCGTAGTGCTCCCATGGCCATCCCGTGGCATCCCACCAAAGATGCGGACTAAAAAACTAGTACCTATGAGGTACTGGTTTCTGGACACCATGGGGCAAGGGTGGGCATCTGATCGCGTTTCCGGTGGACTCCCATGGTATCCAGCGCCCGCCGATGTTCCTTCGCAAACAAGGTTTCCCCCCTGTTTGCCATCGGAGCAGCGCCTAGCGATTGCTGCTGTGATCGCACTGCACCGCTTCTTTGCCTCGCTGCTGGATAGCCATGTGATTGGCATCTCACCCCCTAACCACGGGACCTCGACGGGACATGTGATTGGGCGGCCGCGCGTTATTGTGCTCCGGGGCAAACGGCCACGCTCCCCCCCTTTTTCTGGCCCATGTGGTAACCAGGACCATAGCCAGAAAAAGCAGAGACTCCAAACTGGTTAGCAAATAAACCTTACCGCAGCACCTTTGCAACGGTCAGAAAACTTCACCTGACCCATTCTGGCCTATGGCATAAGAAAGCTTCCTGGCTGATACAGCTGGTCTTTTACCGTTCATCCTCTGAGCAAAATTGTATAGTGGTTGAATAGCTGACTAATCTATCTCAGGCTGGCAGTTCAGGACCAATTCTGATCTTGAATTAGGGTTGCCAACTTCCAGATGGAGCCTGGAGAAAATGGCTGCTTTAGAGGGTGGACTCTGTGACACTGTACCCTGCTGAGGTTCCTCCCTTCTCCAAACCCCACCATCCTCAGGCTCCCCAAAATCTCCAAGTATTTTCCCACCCAAAGCTGGGAACCTTAGCTTGAGTCCTGCCAGGTTTTAGCATGTTAGAAAGAATAGAATCTTCCTGTTTCGCAGAATGACGTAGCCAGTTTGAGAGTTGCTGCACAAAATCTGCATGAAGTATATCAGTCTGCAGAAAATCTCTCATAATGTCATAATGTCGGTCTCATAATGGATAATGAGCATATGCTTTCTTCTCTCCTCCCACCCTGTATGAACGTGTGCTGAGAAACAAGCTTTTAAATCAGTGTTCCCCTGACTTCTGATGGCTATGGAACACCTTTTACTGAATTTAAATTAGAAGCAAGCATCTCACTCACAGTCTTTGATAAGTCAACGATAAGTCACTCTCAGAGAAATCCAGTCTATATTTCTGCATGAGACTCTGATAAAGCTTTGTGACTGGATAGAGGGAAGCCCAAATCAGTGACACTTTCAGAGCTGCAACAAACCTCTTTCTCTGAGGGCGGGTACTTTGGCTACATCTCTGCATCAGGAATGCTTGAATTGTATCAACATGTGACAGTATTACCAATCATAGCAGAGAATGACTGGAAGAAAGCATAGCTAGAACAGTAAATCATGCAGGGATGCAATCTGCCAGCAGTTTTCTCTGCAGAAGTGTCTTCTGGCTTCACCAGAACCTTTAGTTCGTTAAATTCATAGCATGTTTCTCATGGTCGCTAATGTATTCCACCATACCATTTGGTATGAGTCAGTGGGATTTACAACTGTGACTAACTATTTTGTAGTTGCGCTCGTATTTATGGTTTATAGAAAGTGGGAATTTCTGACTGTTCTGCAGGAATCTCCATTCAGGTCATGCATTTATTTCTTTAGATATTTATGGCCCCATTTTTCCCACTGGTGAGGACCCAAAGTGGCTTATGATTTTGTTCTCCTCTCCTCCATTTTATCCTCACAACCACCATTTTGAGAGGTGTGTTAGGCTGAGAGACAGAGTGACTGGCCCAAGGTCGCACGGCCAGGGCCGGCTCACTAACTAGGCGAACTAGGAGATCACCTAGAGCGGGCCGGCCCTTAGGGGTGCCAAGCTGCACCCGGCCCTGTACTCTGGGAGTTTCTTGATTATTTGTGTTTTTCATTCTTCCTAAAATGCATTTATTTTTGAAAATTGGGGGGCGCATGGGGGGGCACCAGAAGGGATCCTTGCCTAGGGTGCAAAATAAGATGGAGCCGGCCCTGGCTCCGGGATGGTGGGGGAACTTTTCCCCCACCATAGAGAACAATGGAGGGGATGGGGGCAACCTGTTTGGGGGCCTGTAGAATTGGACCCCCTGGTTCAATGTTCTTGAACCATGGGGGGTGTCTTGGGGAGAGGCTCCAGCAGCTACCCTGTGATTTTGGAGCCTCTCCCTCAAACCCCCTCTCCTCCAGCCCCCATAATATACCCTATGTTTTCGCCATTTACTTCAATGGCCCATAGGATATAATGGGGCCGAACTGCTGGAAGCCGTTTCAGATCATAGAATCTGATTCGTTCCCTCCAGCAACTGGCTTTCTCAAGCTCTCTGCAGCCGCGGGGATCCTGAGCAAGCCAAGGGAAGGGAAGGTGGTTTAAACCGCCTCTCCTTCCTTCCAGCAGCCGGCTTGCTCGGCTCCCCAAGCAAACCAAGGGAAAAGAAGGTGGCGGAGCAACTGGAGACATTGAGCCTCAGCTCCACAAGTAATGAGCACTCAAGCCCCACCCCCAGCAGCCCTCAGGCCAGAGCACCTGGAGCAGTCTTGGGAGGCGGATTGGCAAAAAGCAAAACCAAAAGCGCAGGAACTCGAGAGAACTCCAGGAGTGGAGCCGGTTCCTCTTCCACAGCCCAAAATGCGACCCACGAACCCTGAGCTTGCTTTTTCTCATTTGTGAGTTTGGCCTCCGCACTCCTTTAACAAGGCAGCCCTGAAGCTTGGGGCGGCGGGAGTTTCTTTACACACAGCTTGTGCGGCTGACTGAGTGCCTCTTCTGCTTGCCCACCTCTCGCCTCTGCACCTCATCTTCTGCCAGGCATGGAGGAGCCCAGCTCACCCAGGCTTCTTGCCTCCTGCTGCCTTGGCCCTCTGGTGCACGGGTGAGTCCCCAAAGTTTGACTCTTCCTCTACAAGTCTCTGGCGCTGGAGGTATT
>NW_015176024.1:216205-224164 GCF_001447785.1 Gekko japonicus | reverse complement strand
AATGGAAGCTGAGTGATAGGGTCTCTCCAAGTGATTGCCAGAAGTGAGATGCGTCCTGGTCTTGTGTTTTACAGATAATCTTACAAATAGTCCTTTGCATTTATATCATGCTTTCAACTTTAAAAGGATCATAATGCTGATTGTGTGAACTTAGGCAAATCATGAGAGGTAGAGCAGGAAGGGTTGCATCAGTGCTTAGTTCTTGTGGCCCTTTCTTACACGCCCAGGGAAATGCTGATCACCACTTTGGGGCCAGGAAGCAATTTTTCTCCAGGCCGGTTTGGCCCCCAGTGATCCTGGAGGGTTTTTTTAAATCATATTTTGGCCGTGGAACAGGGGTCACTGGGGTGTGTGGGGGGTATTGGTGAATTTCCTGCATTGTGCAGGGGGTTGGACTAGATGACCCTTGAGGTCCCTTCCCACTCTATGAGTCTATGATTCTATAATTCACCCAGGCTGGCTGTGGGCACGCCAGCACCTCTGTCAGGCAGAAGCGCCTGAGATCCTCCCCCTCCCCTTCACCCGACTTGGAGGCGAAGGGAAGGGAGAGGGGGGAAAGAATGGATCCCAGGTGCTTCTGCCTGTCAGTGGGGCTGGTGCACACTTCCGGTGATGTCAGGGGGTGTGGTATATGCTAATAAGTTATGCTAATGAGCTCCTGCAGCTCTTTTTCTACGAAATGACCCCTGGGTGAAAGGACTTTTTTGGTTCGCTTTTTGTGTCTAAGAGTGGGATGCTATGTGAGTGGACTGTGAGGAGATTATATTTCTCCTATGTTTTACTCGCACTGAGAGATGGGACAGGTTACAGCAAACAACCCCAAATCTCACAAGGCTTTCATTGCCAGCTATGAAAAATACATATTCCTTTGAACAAACAGGGCCATTTCCCCTGCCATTGCTAGGAGCAGGAGAGCTCCACTTGGCCTCAAAGGGTTTTGTAGCTGAAGTACAGTTCGTGGATTCAGAAAAATTCCATAAGAAGCAAAATAGCAGTATTGTTTGTATGACCAGGACTGTCTTTCTCAGTTTTGCCTGGCCAGTGGATAGCTGGACAAATATCTCATCATGAATTTAGAATGTTTAGAATTTACAAAGGAATTAAAACCCTAATTCTTAATTGAATGACTGCCAAATGCTAGCTTGTAAGAATAATTTCCAGGCTGGGGTTTTTTTTTGCCTCTCTCTTTTTTAAAAAAAATTATACAATGTTATTGCTAGTCATTGCTTATAGAATAGTCCCTCTTTTCTATCAGAAACTTTTCAAAATTAAACTGTAATGAAGTGCAAATAACATGTACCTGTTCTTCTCTTTAAACAAATATTCATTTCTCCCCCCTTCAATATTTACCTGATTTTGGTGTTTTGTGATCATTTTCATAGGTTACCTGTTTACACAGAATTTACAGTCTCATGCATAATAATAGTCAAGCAAATTCACAATCTATTCTGAATGTGTAAAAAAAAAAATAGGTTTAATTCTGTGGCACTGT
Organism: Gekko japonicus; assembly: GCF_001447785.1. Classification (NCBI taxonomy): domain Eukaryota; kingdom Metazoa; phylum Chordata; class Lepidosauria; order Squamata; family Gekkonidae; genus Gekko; species Gekko japonicus. The sequence continues at coordinate 222,672 of NW_015176024.1, read as the reverse complement.
GGACTGCATCCATTTATATTCTTCTGTCACTTATTAGCTCTGTGTTGTGAATCATTCCAATTTTATTTGTATATAATTTCATTGCTGAATGCAAGACAGCTACCCAGGAACACTTTCTGAATACATTCAGGATCCCCACTCTTCTACTTTCAGTGAACACAAACAAGACAATTTGGAAATCCACTCCCCCTTCTGCCAGATCCCAAATGTTTCTCTTCTGATTTCTTAAAGTTCTCAAGAGACTTCAGCAGGCCAGTTTCCACTCTCTCCCTCTTCCCACCTTGAACATGAGAAGTCTAGGATAGTCAGAGCAGTATTCTCAACTGGCCTGGACAAGCTCAGCCCTCATTGATCTACTGGGATCGGGGGACAGCTAGATATTAATCCAGTAGCCCCTCAAAGACCAAGATTTTCAGGGTATGAACTTTCAAGAATCAACGCTCCCTTTATTAATCTGAAATGGGGGGGGGGGTAGTTAATTAGCTACAGATAGTTGATTAATCAGGTACGGTGCTCTCTAATTTACTTCCTGGGCTGAGAACTTCTTGATACAAGGCAAAGATGGAGAAAGTATGAGGAAACAGTTACAAAGGAGAATCAGGAGATGGCAGGAGGTTGTAATTATTCCCCTGCCTACTTATTCTCTCCTGTGATCACCACTTTTAGGTAGTTTTCCCCAGCTAGGCTCAAAGACCAGAAGTAAGCCTATTTGGGGAAACAGCTTTCAGAGACAGTGGACTGTCCACGACGAGAGATTTCATATTAAACCATATCAATGGTTTTTAATGACCTTTATCCATAATGGTATATTTTATTCCTTGTACTTTGTATTTCTGGTTGCTTGGTTATTTTCTGTATTTTTTAAATTGTATTCTGTACCATATGGACTATCAAACGTGTCTGCTTGTGGCCCATTGGTCTGTGAGCATGAAGGACAGAATAAAGAAAATAAAGGACATTAAACGATGGGTAGCCATCATTTAGGCATTTACATAGGATTTTAATTAAGGGGTTCTGTCTTTTTAAAAGCTGTTTTATGGCCTCCTTCTAGCCTGTTTTATGAAGAACATTATTGGCTGCAAATTTTTTCCTTTCAATGGCTTTTCCCCCTTGTTTTTTTTAATACTGTTTTGGTTATGAGCTTCCTTAAGCAGGTCAAAAAATACCTGAGCTAAAGCAGTATTAGCTGCTGGCTGGCTTGTTTAGATATCCCACCCACCTACTCTCAAACTGTCAAGTCAAGGCAGGTGACATTTCTTGAAATTAGTGGTCACCCTTCATTTTTTTGGATATTTGTAGCCTGCTTTTCTCAGGCACTCAAAGCACAGATATGCAGGACTGGATTCTCAAAGCTGTATGCAATAAAGCCATGGAGTCCTTTTTCGCCTACATAGTGCACCTATGTCTTAACACAGCTGTTTTATATTCACAGGTGCTCTGAGGCCACTGAACCTTGATTTATTTAAACTTAGAAAGAAATCTAAATCACATTTTTGAGAGTGCTCAAAGTTAAATATAGACACACACAGTTAAAATGTTATGTTAAAAGATGCAAACATTAAAGCTATTTTGAAAACAAACTCTACAGTTCCAAAACAGCAGAGACACCATTTAAAAAGCCATGAAGTCAGAGTGCAATGAAATTAAAAAATAACAGCAAAGGGTTTTGTAACACAAGGTGTCCCCCCCAACAAACTCTACAGTTCCAAAACAGCAGAGATACCATTTAAAAAGCCATGAAGTCAGAGCGCCATGAAATTAAAAAATAACAGCAAAGGGGTTTGTAATACAAGGTCCCCCCCCTTTTAACTGATAATGGCAGTTATATAGGGGGTGGGGGATCATCCAGAGGGAGTCCCAAATAGTGTTCTCCTGTGCATTAATAGCTAACTGCATTTAAGTTATTGCTGAATGTTACTGTCTCTGGATTAGTACTCATGAAGTGAGCCTAGCACTGCAAATAGATAATATTCAACAATTAAGGTTTATGCTTCTGTGGGACAATCTATAATACTATAGCATGGCCAAGAAATAGAAGCCAGTATGGAATGATGCTTGGGTCACCAGGATGTAGCCTCTCTCATAATGTTGTATTCACGTGCACATTTTGCCCTTCTTTCTCCCATATAAATGAAGGGTTAACAGTGGTTCCTGTGGGAAGAAGTAAAATGCTGCTTTTAGGGCTCAATGAAATGATACGTGTGTTTCATGTTGGGTTGCGGTAACCTTATCCAACTCCTGCCACACATAACATCAGAGAACTAACATTCTGAAGCACTGAGCTGACAGATTTAGCTAGGGTTGCCAACAGTGGGTTGGGAGATTTGGGGGTGGAGTCTGGGGAGGATGGGGTTTGAGGAGGGGAGGAATCTCAGCATGGTACAAAGTCATAGACTCAACCCTCCAAAGCAGCCATTCCCCCCCCCCAGGGGGACTGATCTCTGTAGTTTGGAGATCAGTTTTAATTCTGGGAGATCTCCAGGCCCACCTGGATGTTGGCAATCATAGATTCAGCTCATCAGCATGGTGCAGGGGGAGGAGGAACTTCAGCCTTCTCTCTTGAGCCATTTTCCCAAGCCAAAAAGTCTGGGTCCCTCTTTGCCCGACTGTGGGGCTCCATAGGTATTGCTTGCAACATGTGGTGGCCCATAGCCTGTCTTTCCTCTCAATGAAAAGGCCCTAAATGCCTTAGGCTTTCATCATAAAGAAGATGCATCAGTTCCTTAGAGTGTGCTCAGCTCTATTTCAGAAACTACAAAACCCCAAGACTGGTAGTGGCAATGTTGCATCTTCACTAACAAAGGTTTCTCAGCCGCATGAGTGCCCAAGAGTAACAATGTTTCTAGTGATCCTTTTTGTTCCAAGAAAGTACTGACCACACAGTTCAACTTTGATTCATAACCAGTACAATGCCAGACTCTTCAGATCCTCCAGTTCAGCCAGATAAAATGAATAAAAATCAATTTGTGTTAGCTGCCAGGCAAAGGCCCAAATGGACTATATGCTGTGAGCTACCCTTCCGCAGTTAACAAAAGCTTCCACTGTGAATCTTGGGAGAAGAAAGCTGACCCTGATTTTGGCAGAAAAGGTCAGGGCAGCAGCTTCTGTACAGATCTTATCTACAAGGGTAAGGGAAAGAAAAGACTGCAGGGGTTCTCCATCTTGCGTCTTGTTTCTGCATTATGTTCTGTGACACAGAATAACACCATGGTAACCCTATTTAATGTGATGTGCCATCAATTTTTATTAAAGCAATTTATTTCCACTGCCCGTGGAAACAGGGTGAAATTCTATTAAATGGAAAGTATTTCCAAGGTTGTAGATAGTTTACAAATATAGGTATCTCAGAGTGAGCCTTTTGCCCACAACAAAGGTTATCTCCAATGCCCAGTAATACTGAATAGTCAGCACAGCAGTCACCAGTTCTACAAGACAGAAATTGGGGGAAATGTTCCATCACCTGGGAAACTCGTTTTTGACAGAAGAGACTAAACTGAACTGTGAACAACAGACCTTGGAATCTGACAAGAGTATGATGAATGGAAAAGGCTGAGGGCCATTTTATACATTCAGAAGAATCAAGTGGCAAAACTCTTCCCATACTGCACCATTGCTCAGGACAGTATACACAGTTCTCCCCTCCTCCATTTTGTCCTCAGCAATCTTATGAGTCAGAGAGAGAGAGAGACAGAGACAGAGAGACAGAGAGACAGAGAGAGAGAGAGAGAGAGAGAGAACGCATAATGGCTTGGTGGGGATTTCAATCTAGATCTCCCCTGAATTACCCTTTGGGCATTTGACAATGACACCACTACCAACTTTCTGAACTTTTGGAAGTAGCAGCTTGTCATGCATGAGGATAGCATTCTGCACCTTCTGGTCTACACTATCTGTAAATATACAGGAGATCTGTACTCCTTTACATCTGGTAACCTTAAAAAAATCATGCCTGGTCTACACATGTAGTAAAAGTGGTAGAATTCAGGGGTGGTGAAACGTGCTATACCACTTCTGGATTGGTGGTCACATTTTTTATATTTCGCTATGGGAGTCCAAGCCAGCTAATGACCTAAATGGGGACCAGGTAGTATGCTAAGAATCTCTACAACTTGGGTTAGATCATATGGCAACCCTAAGCAGAGGAATCTTGGCCATGTGGGAAATGGAAACCAAAGTAACTAGTTACCCAGAACTGATGGAAAGGCAATTGGATATTTCTCCCTAGCACTAATCTATGCTTTTGCAAATGTGTACCTCAGAGCCAGAGGATTTGGGGATTGCCATTCAGTATTTTAAAAATGAAAAGGGACTTTAGGGATCAGCTAGTTCCTACCAGATTCTCCTCATCTGAACATACCACCTTGTCAGACAGCAGGCCAAACTCATCTGCACTTCAGTAGCCTCTACCTGGGACCTGTGTCTGGATATGTCTTGAAAATGACCCTGGAGGCAGCAGTAACCATAGCAGTAGCAGTGAGACAATTTATTCCTTTATAAATGAAAATAATGGAATAAAATTATTAGCATATTGACCTTGTTAGCTTTGGAAAGAGCTAACCTCTATTTTTTCAAGAACTGGATTTCTACCAATCCCTCTTTTTTAAAAAAGCCCCAAATGTACATTTTCAGTGATATGTCAGTGAGAGAAAAAAAGAAGTAAAATGCACACAAGAGTTTTAAAATACATTTTTGAAGTTTAATTCCAGTTCTAGAGATGGTTAATATACTTTGAGTACTTGAAACAAATCCTGCAATAATTGATTATCTGTGTGGTGCTCTGTACACATTCCACACTGCCAGTGTGTTTATGTAGTTTTGGCTCAGTGCAGAGACTTATCTGGGCAACAGATTTTCTTGTGCGATGGAAGACCCTTTGGCTGATACCAGATGTTTGAACAAACAACAAAGAAGATCTGTTGTGTTCATGGCCTGAATGTGGACTTCCAGAAGCCATCTATTGGGAACTGGATGCTGGGCTAGATGAACCCTTGGACCAGGCTATGACTCTTCAGTTCCTACATACTACCCTTGATTGCTACTGTTTCAGGATGATATCAACCTGGGCTAGATGAACCCTTGGACCAGGCTACGACTCTTCAGTTCCTACATACTATTGAGAAAAAAGGGCAATTATGGAGCTATATCAGAGGTAAAATAAGGAAGTCACACAGTTTTATTCAGCCTAATGTGTAGACCTTCTTGTGCAAATAGATATGTAGATAAAGCTTGAAGTATGCAGTGAAAAAAGTTTGAGGCCAGTGGCACCTTTAAGACCAACAAAGTTTTATTCAAGGTATAAGCTTTTGTATCCATGCTCACTTCTTCAGATACAGTGAAACAAGATGTCCTCAACCATTACATATGGTTCTGCTCCTTCAGACCAACACGGCTACCGCAAATGAATCTACCTATGCAATGATTTTGGCTAGACTTAGTCCCCATGAAGCGTTCCTAGGACTGTACTATATTAGGCACAAATTAGAGCTCAACTTAAAGAATTTTGTTCTATTTACATTTTTTTAATGAGAAAGCTAAACATATTCTTAATTCTCTTCCAATGCAGTCAATTAGACTTAAAAGTAGCATTGTTTGGAATGGGTTCCTTGTATTCAAATGTTCACTCAGTGCAGCTCTTAAGAGAACCCTCTACCCAGAAGAGCAATCAGAACATACATACTCGCTTGATACATACACACTTGCTTCATATACATTAATGCCTTGTCTTACATATTTAGGATTGAGGCTCCACCCCTCAAATCTCCATGATTTTCCCAACCTAGAGTTGGCAACTCTATCTCCTTCCCAGCCAAGCATCAACCTGACATTATCTGCCCCTCTGATTTCAGCCTTGCATCTCCTCCCCCCTCCCTCCTGGAGATCAGTTGTAATTCTGAGTGATTTCCACCCCTCTCCTGAGATTGGGAACAGTGGTTCCCCAGAAAAGAATGGCTGGTTGCAAAGGTGGAGTCTATTAGATTGTACCAGTCTGAGGTCCCACCCCTCCTCAAACCTCACCTTCTCCAGGTTCCATCTCTCAAATCTCCAGGAATTTCCCACCTGGAGTTGGCAATCCTATCTCCTTTCCAGTCAATCATCAACTGACCTTTATTTCCCCCTCTCTCTTCAACTTTCCATTTCCCCCCACACACATACCTGCAGCCTCTCCCATGCTCTGAAGCCCTAACTGCCAGAGTCCATTTTCTGTGCTCTGAAGCCCTGACTGCCACAGAGTCCACCATTTTCTCCAGGGGAACTGATCTCTGCCATCTGGAGAGCAGTTGTAATTCTGAGTGATCTCCAGCCCTCACCTGGAGATTGGCAACAATGATTTCCCAGGAGGAAAAGTAGTCTTTCTCTGCCATGGGGACCAAAGCAGCTTACATCATTCTCCTATCCCCCTTTTGACTTGCAGAGCAACCCTGTGAGGTAGGTTAAGCTGAAAGTCTGTGACTGGTCCAAAATCACGC
>NW_015176024.1:210783-214353 GCF_001447785.1 Gekko japonicus | reverse complement strand
CACGCCCCAGCATGTGACGTCACATCCGGGTGACGTGCACGCGAGGGTGGGGTTTCCCCGGGCCCCGATTCCGCGGGGGCGGAAAGCGGGGCTCGAAAGCGGGGGGAAATCCGCCCCCCGGGGGCATTTGGCAGCCCTAATAAGAATAGCCCACTTTTCTCTCCAATAGCGACCTAAAGCATCTTACAACATTCTCCTCCCCTCATTTGCATACCCACACCCTGTAAAGTAGGTCAGGCTGAGAGAGAATGACTGCCCCAAGGTGAGCTTCCATGGCAGAGTTGAGATTCAAATTTGGGTCACCCCGATCCCAGTTTGACACTCCAACCACTATAGAATACTGACTGGGGTAGCAGGGTCTATATTCATCTAGCTCCTTTTAAAACTTAGCATCCTGTTTATCATCTGTTTGGCAGGAGAGACAGTCCAACCCTCCCCTACTCCTAAATAGTTCAAAAAGCTACACTTGTCCAGCCCCGGTTTTTGGAACTGGGATGGAAAGAATTTGCTTAAGCTGAATTGTGGTCTTGGGAGCTGTTCTTGAGCTCTGATAATATGCAAGAAAAAAACTGTACACTTTGGGTGCCAGTTCTTAGAAGACATGTGGGTGTCTATCAATGTTTTCTACACTTATTTTGCACCCTCTTCTGATCCTAAAAATAAATCTACAGAAGATGAGCTCTTTTCCTGGTTTATAGAATCTGTTTAATTAAGAGTCATCATTTCCTGCTTTGGCAATGAATATCAAACTGTAGAATTTTTCAGAGAGGATTATTTCTAGCACATTACTTCCTAGAGCATGACTTCTCTGTAATATCCCTTAACAATCAATTAAGACTGAAACAAAGCCCAAGATAGATTGGATTTCTTCAAATTTAGGCTCCCGTCTTGTTAAGTGAAGGAGAACTTTAAAATGGTCTTGAATCTATAAAAAGAAATGGGGGTAGTAATATGGTTTTTAAAACGTAGTTTTGTGCTTGTGTAAGTTCAGCTTCCATTTTAAAAGCCTGTGTTTTTTAAAAAAATGCTTAAAATCAATTGATAGAATCCAATTGAATTTGTTGCTGTTGTTGGAATAGCTGACTCATCATGCTCTTTTAAACTTGTATCTATGGCAGCTGTTGCATTTCTTTCTTTTCATTTATAATCTTATACCCAAAACAAAGCAAGGTATATAACCAGTCTTGAAAATTGGGGTTGCCAGGCCCCCAGTCTGGGCAGGGGTTCCCACATCCACAAATGCCCCTAAACACGACGTAATGACATCACCCGGAAGTGATGTCATCAGGTCGCCAATGTCAGGGGGTGACTCTCTTGTTTTTTGGGGAAATTCTATGGTAAAATTGGTCTCAAACCATAGAGTTTTGCAAAAAACTAGAGAATCCCCCCGACAGTAGCAATGTGATGATGTCACTTCCAAGTGACATCATTGTGGTGTGTGTGCTTTGTACGTGCACACAGGAAGCTCCCAGACCATATTCTGGAGCCCCCCATTGGCAGCCAGTAAGGATCTCACAGCCTTATTGAAAATACTTTGATATGTGTCAAAATTCTGGTTCTATAAGAACATAAGAAGAAACCTGCTGGATCAGACCAATAGTCCATCTAGTCCAGCATCTAGTTCCCCTCAGTCACCATGGCTCGTAGCCATTGATAGACTTATCCTCCATGAATCTATCTAATCCCCTTTTAAAGCTGTTTATTCCTGTGGCCATCACTACTTTCTCTGACAGTGAATATTCCTTTTTAACCAACTGGGCTAAACACAATCCATCAATCATGTATGGATTTAACTACAGACATTAGGAAGTTATGAAGCCCTGAAAAAAAAAATTATTAGTAATAGGCTGTGTTTGGGGTTTTGGTCATAGGGTATGAAGGCATCATCAGTATCCCCTGCATCATCAGTGGTGTCCTATTTCACAGTCGATCAGAATAGGCAGTAGCTCTGTACACACAACCTTTCTGTACATTGACCGAGCATACAGGGGGCCCAAGGTTGTTGTCCCTACTCCATTGCTGGCTCATCGTGAACATGGCACCTCTGCATGTCCCTCCCCATGTTTGACCATGTTCGGAAAGGAGGGTTACCGATCATGGGGAGGGAGCATAAGCATGGACACATGCTCATCAGCAAATGATCTGGGGTGGCAGGGGGCAGCACCAGCAAACTCATTTCCACTCTCTCTCTCCACATGGTCAGTCAATGTGCAGAGGGGTCATGAGTATAGGGCTTGCACTGGACTAGATGGCTCCATGACCTGACTCAGTATAACAATATTTTCTTTGGTTCATATTGGTGGAATCATGGCTACCAAACACTGGAACTCATATTTGATGTCCACTCTGCAGGTGCCAGCAAGATCCCACATTCATCATGTAGTTGCTCCATATTGCTCTGTGGTACACCCTCATTTCATGAACAGTCAAACTTTTGTCTAATTTGCCTTTTCTTCCATTATACTAGACTCTGCAAATGTCCTGAATATGCAGTGTCATTAATCCTTATTATGATGTCTCCAGGAAGGAGTGGTGAGCCAAAATGAATTCACATCAAAATGGTTTCTCTACAGCCAAATAAGGTTGCTTCATTCAGCTGACAGCCAACTATGTTTATTATCAACTTATTGAGGCAGGTATGAACATATATGCCCTGATCTGGATGACCCAGGAGAGCCCAGTCTCATCAGATCTTGGAAGCTAAGCAGGGCTGGCCCAAATATTTGAATGAGAGACCACCAAGAAAGTCCAGGGTTGCTATGCAGAGGCAGACAATAGCAAACCACTTCTGAATGTCTCTTGCCTTGAAAATCCCAAGAGATTGCCATAAAATGGCTGTGACTTGAGGGCACTTTCCACCACCTCTATGAAAATATCTAAACATATATACTACTAAGTCAGGCCACTGATCCTTTTTGCTCAGTATAATTCTAGCAAGGTTATGCTATTTACTCTGATGGCTACTAAATAGTTGCATCTCACTCAGTGGAAATGCTAGATCAGGGGTGTTGAACTCATTTCTTACGAGGGCTTGATTGGACATAAATGGAACTTTGTCGGGTTGGGCCATGTGTGTCATAAAATGTAATGCCAGGTAGCAGAGATATAAACTTTATAAAGGACACAGAAAATCACAATTAGCAGATATTCCATTGGAGCCTCACATTAGGGGCTAATATTTCTCTGCAAAACTGAAGATCCTTGAGTTTGTTGAACTCTACATTTTAACTGTGGTAATTTCCAAACCTTCCCCTCCCCTAGAAATATAAACTACAAATATAAATGGTCTGAGCCTAGGACCCAGGGGAAGAATATGAAACGGCTGAGCATTGCAAGCTTCTACTCCTCCAGGTCTACTCAGAGTGGCAGTGGCTCTCCAGGGTCTGGGGGGAGGGTGTTACAGGGTGGTTTGAGATAATAATTTTGGGTGTCCTCTTCAGCACTCGGTCTGCTATTATTCCATTGGATCTACACATTAGGAAGGTGTGTGTGTGTTAAAACTAATATTTATCTGCAAAACTGGAGTCCCTTGAATTTGCAGAGCTCTATATTTTACCCCTGTCTGGTCCC
>NW_015176024.1:168549-210426 GCF_001447785.1 Gekko japonicus | reverse complement strand
GTGTGGCCTTATGACACACTTCCGGTGATGTCAGGGGGTGTGGCCTTATGACACACTTCCGGTGATGTCAGGGGGTGTGGTATATGCTAATTAGTTATGCTAATGAGTTCTCCTAGCTCTTTTTCTATGAAACGACGCCTGCTGGGATGTTTAGCAGTCCCACCTTCTGCTTCCTGCTCTGAGGCAACCCCACCTTGGGCTGTCAGCTCAGAGGCAGCCCCAACCTCTGCTTCCTGCTCTCAGAGGCAACTCCTCCCTTAGCTCTTCATACTGCCACACAGCTCAAGCTGAGAACAGCAGAGTTGGGCAGGGGAGGGGGGAGTGAAGACAGCCCCAATCCCAGGCCGAATTAAAGGACTGGGCAGGCTAGTTCTGGCCTGCGGGCTGCAGGTTTGACACCCCTGTGCTAGATTCTGTCTTCGAAATGTGCCCCATGATGAATATTTCATGGAACATCCTTAGATATCACATTATTTCCATTAGGGGCTAATGTGTACTTTCTGTGTGTATGTATACAAACATCATAAAACATTGTGCCCAGTCGATAATCCCTACCATCTTATTCCATTTTTTCTTTGTATTCTGTTGCATTCTCCCTCAAACTTGTAAAGCAATGCTCAATTTTTAATCCCCTAAAGTGTGACTGAAGGGAAAATGCCTTGAAATTCAGTATAAAAGCAAATTCCCTCACAACATTGCTCATTCAACTATTACAGGGCTTCGGTGTTCTGTGCTGAAGAAATATGTGAAATTGGTTTGCATATACTTTGACCCCTTTTCCCTCAGAATCATAATCCTTCTCTGTGTAAATGATTGTAAAACGTTTCATGATACACCACGTGGAGGGAAGCCATGTAAAATAATATGTGATTGTAAAACACTGCAGCCAGCCCAGCTGCCTGAAATAATAGAAAGGAGGCCAATTACTGAACCGTAATGAAAGGAAACACCTCGCTCAAAAAGACATTAGCTTTTGGAGAGAGGGTCTCCACCTTCTAATAAGGGGAAAACGATAAGCAAATCAAAATGGGAAATCAAGAAGTGTTGCGATGCATTTGTCATAGTGACAGAAAGAAAATGTATTTTAGAAGCAACATTACTGATGCAAAGCCTTCATCATGAAGAAAGTAAGTGGTGTGCACAAAAGGCAATCATCAAAACTTTATACCTTCTCTCCACAGCAATACCTACTGCTCAAAAAGAATAACACCAACAAAAGCACATTGGAATAACTGCATAGCAGCTCTCCTGCAGTGGTATCAATCAATGTCTCTTTCCCAAGTAATCATAGAGTTATAAAGGCTAGAAGGGATGCTGACAATAAGAACATAAAAGTACTCCAACTGGTCCAATATAACTCCATTCACCAAATCCTTTACAAATAAGTGAGGCAGCCTCCTCTTTTCCAAATCATATTCAGGTTCTAGCTACTTCAAGATACTCAGTTGGATTTTCTTCAGAACCTGAGGGTTTAAAATTGTATTATAATTTAGGGGACTAAGGGCCAAAGTGTGTGAATGAAACTTCCCAGTGTTTTTTTACAGGCAGTAGCAGCCTTGAAGCTCCATGTGGATAAAGGGAGAGTTTAACCTCTTCCTTACAGTTTTGCAGGCTCTCTTTATCAGTCTTTCCCCCCTCATCTGGAGTTAATAGCATCCTAGGGGGCAATTTTAATACATTCAACTGCATGGGTGGGGGAAATGCTTGGAAAAATCTGTTCATCATTCCCCCAATATCATATCTGTTCTGACCCTAGACAGGATATTGTTTAGGGTCCTCATCAATGGCCACACTGTGACTTATTGGAAAGGGGTCTTTTTGCCTTTTTGTCCTTGATGCTACTCTTCAGATCTTCATTTGAAAAAGCAGGTTTTTTTAATCTCCCTCCTCTCCTCGCCTCCTTTGCTCAACCTTGGAGACCTGCATAAAGGATGGAGCAGGTGATAGGATGATAGGAGGAGGAGCCATGGAGGAGCTCACTGTTTCAGGAGGCGGAGATCATCTTATTTCCTGCATCATCCAGAAACATAAAGGACAATGTCCAGTACCCAGAGAAAGAGATGCCACCCCAGTTATTCAGGAAAAAAAAATGTATTCCCCATCTGGTTTCTTAAACCCTGCTTACCATGTCATTCTGGGAGGGAAGGTGGCATGGTACAGCCCAATCTCATCAGATCTCAGATGCTAAATAGGATTAGCCCTGGTTAGTATTTGGATGGGAGACCACCAAGGAAGGCTGCAAAGGAATGCAATGGCAAACCACCTCTGCTTCTCACTTGACTTGAAACTCCCTTGCTGGGATCACCATAAAGTCAGCTGCGACTTGATGGCACTTTACACCCACATGTCATTCTGTCCAACCACTTGCACAGGAAAAAGGGACAGCCAATGTATTCCTGACAACTATTACTCCATTTTGTCTTAGCATAATATGCCCTGCTTCTCTACAAGTGATTGAGCTAAACAGTGTGTATACAAGGATGCTACAAACTGAAGAGGCCCTATAGACAGCACATCTCCCTTGAAAAATACATAGTATTCATATGTATTTCAGCACAGTATAAAATTAGGTGGGACAAAACCATATTAATTTTGTCTGGTGGGGGAAAATCAATAGAAATCTTGCTAATGGAACCTGTAGCATTTGTAATAATTTCAATAAAATCAACCCTAAAATGTTAAAATACATGCAATACATAATTTGTTCAGGGCATTAAATGCAAAAACATTTAATACAAAAAAGGGTATTTCATTGTCAGCAACCCCTTACTGTATTACATAAACAATGAAACATCTATTTGTATTATGCGGAAATCCATCCAACTGGGGAAAATCCATCTAGTTCCACAATGTGGGTTGGTCTTGGGATTTTAATTGAGAAAAATTCCCAAAGGGTGAATAAACAGGATATATATATATTAAAATGTAATGCGGGGAGGGTGGGGTAAAAATCCCAATAAATAAAAAAATAAAAATTGTGTGGAAATGCATCTGAATCTAACACCATTGGAGAAACGGCTGTGTTCTTGGAACTCAGGAGTTAATCTATTTTATAGACTCTTTTATGAACCATCTGCCAAAGAAATCCTGGCTGTCAGGTGGCCTGAAAGAAGGATCTGGAAGAAATCCAATATGGAAAAGTACTTGGGAAAGGGGAAATTTTCTTTCCAAGTGTGGCTTTTTATTTATTTATTTTTGCTTCTGGTGAAGCTTCCAAAGATCCAGTGCTTCTGGAAACAACCTTGGCACATCCTAAATGAGACAATCAGTGATTAAATCACTCCCCCAACAGTCCCAAATTCTGCTACTTAATTCTATACACTGACACGATGGGTTCTTGGACCATGAGCTAATCTGGTATTAGGTGAGGAGTGGAGAGACGCAAGTTCAATCCCTACCCTATCCTGATGATCACTGACTGACTGTAGACCAAATAAATTATCTCAGCCTAACTTCCCTCACAGGGATGTTAAGATGGAGAAGGAGAGAACCATATATGCCAACCTGAGTGGAGCTCCACAGAGGGAGGGCAGGATTCAAATGTGATAGATATATATATTATTTGTTCTAAAGATAGCAATAAAATTAAAATGTGGACATCAGATAGGAGTTCAGCAGTCAAAGATATACAAGGAATAGCCATTTTAATTATGGTAGAGCTCTTGGGTAAAATCAGCAATGAGCTAGTCAAACTTTTCCTTCTCCCGTGGATGCCATGCCTAGCACTTTTGCAAGACTGTGAGAGAGCAGGAAAGAAGAGCAATAAAAAAATGTTGACTGGGCCTCCCTCCCCTCCCAGTAAGTCCTCCCATCCCCTGCTGGTTGCCAGGAGGGACCTGGCAACCCTATGCCAACTGCAACCCCCAACAGACAAGGGCCTTGCCCACTTTCCTGAAAAGTGGGGCATGTGTCACACTGGAACATTCCTCAAACTAGCCACACATGGAGTGCTGAACAGCCACATGTGTTCCTGAGCCTGGTTATTTTTTATTGTATCTCTTTACTTTTTCTAAGCCCTATATCTTTTGGCAACTATTGTAATCAAATACATTTTTCCAAAATAGTTCCTAGTTAAATAGCCATCGAGGAAACCTGAATATGTGACATATAATTTTATAAATAAATAAATACAGATTATGATATGAGTTCCACATGTGGAGGGGCATCTTTTAAAGATCCTGTTCTGTGAAATTTGAATAGACATTTGAGGCATGATCCTGCAGTATATTAACAAAGATATTAATATACAGGAGGATTTTTAAAGATAAGATGTTCCTGAATATACCACAGTTCTAGCTAGCTCCCACATTTTTAGATTGGTTTTCTAGGCTTTTAATGATCCAGTCCTAAGGAGAATTATACCCTAAGTTTTTTGAAGCTTGTCAGCAACCCCTTACTGTATTACATAAACAATGAAACATCTATTTGTATTATGCGCAAATCCATCCAACTGGGGAAAATCCATCTAGTTCCACAATGTGGGTTGGTCTTGGGATTTTAATTGAGAAAAATTCCCAAAGGGTGAATAAACAGGATATATATATATTAAAATGTAATGCGGGGAGGGTGGGGTAAAAATCCCAATAAATAAAAAAATAAAAATTGTGTGGAAATGCATCTGAATCTAACACCATTGGAGAAACGGCTGTGTTCTTGGAACTCAGGAGTTAATCTATTTTATAGACTCTTTTATGAACCATCTGCCAAAGAAATCCTGGCTGTCAGGTGGCCTGAAAGAAGGATCTGGAAGAAATCCAATATGGAAAAGTACTTGGGAAAGGGGAAATTTTCTTTCCAAGTGTGGCTTTTTATTTATTTATTTTTGCTTCTGGTGAAGCTTCCAAAGATCCAGTGCTTCTGGAAACAACCTTGGCACATCCTAAATGAGACAATCAGTGATTAAATCACTCCCCCAACAGTCCCAAATACTGCTACATAATTCTATACACTGACACAATGGGTTCTTGGACCATGAGCTAATCTGGTATTAGGTGAGGAGTGGAGAGACGCAAGTTCAATCCCTACCCTATCCTGATGATCACTGACTGACTGTAGACCAAATAAATTATCTCAGCCTAACTTCCCTCACAGGGATGTTAAGATGGAGAAGGAGAGAACCATATATGCCAACCTGAGTGGAGCTCCACAGAGGGAGGGCAGGATTCAAATGTGATAGATATATATATTATTTGTTCTAAAGATAGCAATAAAATTAAAATGTGGACATCAGATAGGAGTTCAGCAGTCAAAGATATACAAGGAATAGCCATTTTTTATTATGGTAAAGCTCTTGGTTAAAATCAGCAATGAGCTAGACAAACTTTTCCTTCTCCCATGGATGCCATGCCTAGCACTTCTGCAAGACTGTGAGAGAGCAGGAAAGAATAATAATAAACAAATGTTGGCTGGGCCTCCCTCCCCAACCCTATGCCAACTGCAACCCCCAACAGACAAGGGCCTTGCCCACTTTCCTGAAAAATGGGGCATGTGTCACACTGGAACATTCCTCAAACTAGCCACACATGGAGTGCTGAACAGCCACATGTGTTCCTGAGCCTGGTTATTTTTTATTGTATCTCTTTACTTTTTCTAAGCCCTATATCTTTTGGCAACTATTGTAATCAAATACATTTTCCCAAAATAGTTCCAATTAAATAGCCATCGAGGAAACCTGGATATGTGACATACAATTTTATAAATAAATAAATACAGATTATAATAATAATAAAATTATTATTTTATAAATAAATAAATATAGATTATGATATGAGTTCCACATTTGGAGGGTCATCTTTTAAAGATCCTGTTCTGTGAAATTTGAATAGACAAAGATATTAATATACAAGAGGATTTTTAAAGAGATGTTCCTGAATATACCACAGTTCTGGCTAGCTCCCACATTTTTAGATTGGTTTTCTAGGCTTTTAATAATCCAGTCCTAAGGAGAATTATACCCTATGTTTTTTGAAGCCAGTGGTCTTAGAAAACTGTAACTCTGCTTTGGAGGACACTGCCAATTGTCCAAGGTGAGAAAGAACTGACATACTATTTCCCCTTGTCATGGAATTCTACAGTGGTCCAAGTGCCTGTCTGTTACATCTGTCTTTGTCTGGGAAAGACACCATGTAATAGACATCTGGCTGCTGCAAGCTTCAGTTCTGACATTTGGAAGAAATTCAAGTCTTGCTGTTTTCCAGCATGACACAGGAATGCTAAAGAGAAGAATTCTGAGCTATGAGCAGGCAGTTCATCCCTCCCCCCACCCCAGTTCCCCATTATGATGACTACTTGGAACATGATGGAACTAGTGAACATAAGAAATGAACATTCTGCTACACAGAAGTTTATGGCCAACTCACATCAGCAAGAACAGGACCATAGAGTGCAGCACGGAAGAAATGCCTTGACTTCACAGAACTACCCTGAACTTTGGTGAAGCAAGCAGGATTTTTTTTAAAGAGATTGTATATTGCAGACAGTTCTTTCCCTTGAAAAGTTTTCTGTTTATATACATACCTATTACTGCTCAATGGCATCCTGTTAATTGTGTTGTAAATAAAGGCAGCTCATGTTCCCAACTTGAGAAACTGCATTTATTTTATTAGGAGAGAAAAATAGCACATTTACCAAAATGACATCACATTTGTTAGTCGCCTCAGGCTTTTCATTATATTTGACTTCATAAAACAGAATACTTAGCCTTCTGCCAGAATTAGCAGCATGATATACACAGCGCAGTAACTCTGCAGCGCTGAACTCCTTCGTCCAGGAGAGGAAGCAAATAAGACTGTTTAGAAGTACATCAAGTTGCATGACACTTTTACTGCATATTTTTCTTGTTCCTTATTTTCACTTAGAATCTATGGCCTCAGCATCCTGGCATCCTCCTTATTTGTGTCCTCGGGATTTTACCTTTATTTTGTCTATTTTATCTTGATCCATGAAAATTACAAGCATTTTATGTGTACGAGTTCTGGAATAGAGCCTGTGTTTTCTAGCTTAGTTATTTAGATAAACTATTTGTGTCCTACCCTCCTTCCAAGGAGCTTGGGGTGATATAGATGGGCCTCTCCTGTTCTATTCTTACAACAACTTTATGATGTGGGTTAGGCTCAGGGGCATAGCCACGGTGGGGCATTTAGGGGCCCATGCCCCATCACTCATGGCCCAGACCCTACAACTCCCACTGCCCCGGCCATGCTGGCCCAGCAATCGGCATGGAAGCAGAAGCTACATGGCTGGAGCACTTGCTAGCTACCTCACCGAGTATTACTCACACCAGCCCGGCAGCTCTCCCTATCCCAGGCCAAGTGAGTGGGCGGATGAGGCAGGCAGGCCTCACTGCAGTCATGTGACCCGGTCATGTGCTGGTGTCACATGACTGCAGCAAGTCCTGCCTGCTACATCTGTTTCTCATCCAGCTCTGTGGAGGTGGCAGTAACAACCACCTGGGGGATTTCTCCTGGGCCAGGTAATGGGGATGGAGCTTGGGAAGGAGGCGTTTCTGGAAAAGGGTTACTGCCTCTTATCTTTTGGGCTTTTTGGAATTTGCCTTCAAACCCCCTTTTGGGATGCTTCGTTCCTTAAGCAGGCAGGCAAGATTGCCTTTCCAGACATTTATCCCTTGTTAAAAAAAAAAAAAAACTATCTCTGTTGAATGTCCAACTCTTATCCTCACCTTCCCCTCATAAGTATAAGTACGTCTCATATAATATGAGAAAAGTTTCTCACATTAGTTCCTTTTAAAAAAAAACCCCTCTCTGGATGAGCATTTAGTTTGGAAGGATGAACAAGTGATGAAGAAGTGCCCCGCAGGATTTCCCAATGCACACCAACCAAAATTTTCTGGCTACACCCCTGGTTCAGCTCAGAGAAAGCAGCTGACTGGTGAGGTTACATAACAGTCCTGTGCAGGGTTACTCAGTTCTAAACCTGACTGAAGTAATTTTGTGTAGGATCATACTGTTATTAGCCAAGCTGGACTGGAACAGTGCTTCCTGATATTTCCTTCAGTATACCCATATATTCTCCATTACTTTGCACTAGCTTTATCATAGCATTTACTTACTACAGGAGGAGACAAATAGTTGATCTATACTCTTAGTGCAATATCAAACATAGATATGTGCTTTGAATGAATACTGGAAGTACTGATCTTCTCATGAGACAACAATCCATTCAAATGATAAGCCATGGAGCTCCTTTTTTGAATCATCCCCACAGTATATGTCTCTTATCACTGCTGCTCAGGGTCTACAATTCACTTCTGTATGGGATGTACTGAAAAGCCTTTCCATGGCTATTTTTAACAATTCTGTTCTTGGCCTCCATCAAAATCAATCCAATCCAATCAACAGCTTTACTTGTGTGACCAGCAGTTATAGAATATAGCTTAACAATATTTAATGTAAACCACAGAGTTCTGGGGAAAATGCATTATAAGTAAGAACTTGAGAGTCCTTCTGGATCAGACAACAGGTCCAACTATCCAACATCCTACTTCCAAGAGTCTCCATCCAGATGACTCTTGGAAGCTCTCACCTTTATCCCCAGAACTAGATATTTAAAGACATACTGCACCTCTCAGCATGGAGGTTCCATTTATCAATCATGGTTTACAATCACTGATACTTCTGTACATTACATCAATGTGTCTACTCCATTCAAATTCCTCTAATGGTTCAATCTAAGTTTGCCTGCCAATGGCTGGGAAATGAGGGGTGAAACATTGGCACAACAGTGTGATGTCACTTACAGTAAAACCATAGTGTTTCTGGCAATTCCTGAGTAGTATAATACCACTTCCAAGTTTTCCATGGAAGTGATGTCACTTCATTGCACTGAAGCTGATTTTTAAATTAATTTTTCTCCCACTGGCTAACATAGTGGGAGTGGGAAGCATGGGTTTCTGGCAGAAGGTCTGAATGAAAATTCTGAGACTTTGTGTTGAGAGCTCCCCAGCATTATTCTCTTGTAAACAGAAACTGCACTGATCAGAATCAAAAAGGACTTACATTTGTATCAGCCTTAAATGCAGTTGCCATTGGCTCTGTGGAGACAAATTTACAGGGCGACATACAGAACAAGGCTGGGGTGAAACATTGGCACAACAGTGTGATGTCACTTACAGTAAAACCATAGTGTTTCTGGCAATTCCTGAGTAGTATAATACCACTTCCAAGTTTTCCATGGAAGTGATGTCACTTCATTGCACTGAAGCTGATTTTTTAATTTTTTTTTTCTCCCACTGGCTAACATAGTGGCAGTGAGAAGCATGGGTTTCTAGCAGAAGGTCTGAATGAAAATTCTGAGAGTTTGTGTTGAGAGCTCCCCAGCATTATTCTCTTGTAAACAGAAACTGCACTGATCAGAATCAAAAAGGACTTACATTTGTATCAGCCTTAAATGCAGTTGCCATTGGCTCTGTGGGGACAAATTTACAGGGCGACATACAGAACAAGGCTGTCTGTTTGCTCCAACAGAGGAAGTTACAACCCACTGGGCAGCCACTTCAGGTAAAGAAAACGGTGTGATAGGAAAAGGTCTATCTTTCCCCATGCTGTGGTTCTAATTCAAATTGGGACCCTGTGAAGCTATCATTTACAAGTAAAAGAATCCCTGGAAGTTCAAACATGGAGCTCACAGTAGTTCATCTCACCTGACCTAAGCAATATGTGGCCATCATTCACATATTCCCTGTGAAAAGAACAAACAACTTATGGGACATTTACAACCCCTCAAGACTTTCTTCTGCTGGATGTAATATAACATCAAGTCCAGTTAAATATCTGGGAATAAATCTAACTGGACAAAATGATACATTATTTAATGACAATTATAATATAGTTTGGATGAAAATACAAAAGGATGGACTGAATTAAAACTGTCTTGGCTGGATATAATTTCTGCAATAAAAGTGGATATATTACCAAAACTAACCTTTTTATTTCAGATGTTACCCATCACCACACAAGAAAGGACACTGAATGACTGGCAGAAACAAATAAACAAGTTTATATGGAATGGCAAAAAACCAAGAATCTGATTTAAAGTATTACAGGATGAGAAGAAAAGAGGAGGCTTAGTGGTACCTAACATCAAATTATATTATCAGGCAGCAGGTCTAGTCTGGATATCAGACTGGATCAGAAATCCAAATGAAAAATGAATAAAGCTAGAAGCAGCAGATTTGGATGAAGGATTGCATAATCATCTATGGATTAAGAAATCAATTCTAAAAAATATAAGGCAATATAAGTCATATAATCAGAGATAGGTTACCCAAAATGTGGGAGACAACAAGAAGAGTAAGTCCTTCTATATCACTGGTAATGTCACCAATACATTCATATTTTGATAAGCATGTGAGAAAAAATAATGATTTTATAATTTATGAATATATGATAAATTCACAAGGAGAAATTGAGTCTTGGCAAAAAATCAAGGAAGAAGGGAAGGAAATACAATGGCTAATTTATTTTCGATGGGTTTCCAGACTTAAGAAAGATGTTTATACAGAAAGAGGTGGGAAAAAAGACTTGACTGAAGTTGAGAAGATAATCTTCCAAACCCCCAAAAATCTATTAGGATGACTTTATAAACAACTACTGCAATATGGCACAACAACTGAACAAGTTAAAATGTGTACGGTCAAATGGATGCAGAACTTTGGTGAAGAAATATTTCAACGCTGAGAAAAAATATGGACCAAAGGTATAAAATTTACAGTTTGTCAAGCATTGAGAGAAAATTGGTATAAGCCATTTTACCACTGTTATCTTACCCCAAAAGAGCTTGAAAAGATGGAAAAGAATTATAAAGGAACTTGCTGGAAACGTAAAGAGGTGGATGGCACTTAGACAATGAAATTGGGGAAAGAAATACACGCTGAAATTAAGAAACTCTTAAAAATTACATTTCCAATTAAACCTAAGACTATGTTACTCGAATCTTACCAGACAACATTGAAAGAATCTCACAAGACTTATTTAGATATATGCATATGGTGGCCAGAGTAATGCTAGCAATGAAATGGAAAACAGAAGAGTGTCCAACTACTGAGACCTGGAAAGACAAATTAGCAGTATATGCTGTAATGGCAAAATTAACGAATTAAGTAAACAAAAGACTGACCAAAGAATTCCAGGAGAAATGGAAAGCCTACTATTCATACTATGGACATAATTGATAAACTAACCATAATTTAGGAAGATTTATATATACATGTCCATATAAGGACTGAATTATTAGGTGCAGTTAAATAACAAGGGAAATGTGGGAGAACACACTTATATTTTTGTGCATATTTAATATCTCATATCTAAAGGTTTGCTATGCTTTCAATATGGTTTGTATGGATTAGACCTATAGGGCAAAGTATGATTAATGTTCAGTCAAGATCAAACTCAATTATTGGAAACTATCTTTTTATCAATATTAATATTGGAATTTTCATATTATTTACTTTAATCTGCAACAAGCTATTACATATATGGGGAATATTTAAAATAGATTTAACGTATTCCTATTTTTACTTACATTTTTTTAAATATTGCCATGCTGCTGATGTTTTAATCTTAATTATGATGCTAAATTTTGAAAAGGGAAACTGAGAAATGAAGCATCGAAAAACATATTATATCATGGTGTAATGTATTATCTCTCCATATAATAATCCTGTTTTGGTGGTGGCACTCTCCTAAACATTCCATATGCTCCCAAATCAGTTGGCTTCCTGATCTGTCACTCAGAAGCTGTCCCTAACCACTGGCTGTGTTGCTTGAGTCTCGCCTCCAATATTCTAAACAGTTTGCTGTTCCTCTCCCCCCAATAGCCAGTCGGAACACAGAGGTCATTTGCATATGCGGCCTAATTGGCCTTTGCCTCTAACATTCTAAACAGTTTGCTGTTGCTGTTGGGTGTCATTGAATGTGTCCTGAGGTAAAATACATATCCCAATCTTCCCTTAAACAGTCACTGGAGTAGCCAATCTCCCTGTGGGGCCTGGAGATCTCCCAGAAATCACTGTGTTCCCCAGCCACAGCACATCATGTCCCCTACAGAAAATTTCCCAGCTATTACAATCGCTGCTTTGGGCAGCGGACTCTATGGCATTATACCCTGCTGAAGTCCCTGAGCATCCCAAACCCTGCCCTCCCCCCTGCCTTATAGCTAAGCAGGAGGAAATAAACATGGCTTGCCTCCCTCTATTTCCCCTTTCCCTCTGCTGCCCCACCAGCCACAGCCGGGACACTCACCTGGAGCTTCCTTCTAGAACTCATTGTATTTCTTCCCACAACGGGCCTTACTCCTAGTATACAATAAGAATGTCCTTGACTAATGAAAATATTTTTACATAAAAAAATTAATTTTTATTTCTTAATACTTTTTTCTTTTCTGTACCCCTATTAAGACTTAAAATAAAAATACAATTTAGGCCCCTGCCACACAGCAGGGAAAAGACAAGGCGAAGCGCGGCTTTTAAAAGCCGTGCCCCAAAAAACACACCGCGGCGGTATCCCACGGATCCCGGTAGCCACGCTCCGTTGCTCCCCAGCACGATCAGATGCCAGGGAGGAAGATACTAGTCGGAGGGGGAGGCTGCCATACTGTGCATGCTCGAGCATGCGCAGTACGGCAGGGGGGCGGGGGGGGGACAGCGGCAAGACGCGCCACCAGCCAGGATGAAGCGGACCATCCGGATGAACCACCGAAGGTAGGTGGTTCATCTTTGACGCACTTCATCGGGGGAAGGGCCGGATTGGAGGCACAAGCATGACGCCAGGCAGATGTTGGTGTGGGATCGCGCCTGTTTGCTGTGCTTCCAATTCGGCCCGCTCCCGGCCCAAACTGCCTCGTATGAACGGGGCCTTAAAAGACTTTCTTCTGCTGATCATATGCCATGACTTCTGTTGTAATCATATGCCATGACAATGTTAGAATACTGACAATATTGAGACTTTGGATTTCTATTAAAATTTCTCTTATGAGTACAAATCTGATGTAAGATATTATGTGTGGGAGACAATTATATATGTACATACACACACATGCACAGATAGGTACAGAGAGAAAAAACATAATATAATAATGAAAACCAGGGAGATAGTGTTTATTGACATTTCCTGCCACAAGTCTTTAAAACAAAGCTCCCGGTGACCCGGCAACGCCGCTGGTCGCCGGGGGCTGATTTGCCACTCCGAGGAAGACAGGCAGCAACAGAGGCAGGGGGCAGAGCCGGCTTGAGTAAACAGCCGGGCTTAAACCCTGCCATTTGGCAGTTGCCCCAATGTGTTCGAGCCGTGAGCAGCTCTGAGCATGCAGGGAGCGAAGGCAAGGGTCTCAGGCTCTGGAACGGGGACAGCTGGTCTCCCAATGGCAGTGCAATCTTCGGAGGGCAGCGGCCATCTGCGGAGAGTGGCGGCAGTTATCTTCAACTTCAGAAGGCTCCGGGCGGCGGCTGTGTTGTGGTGGCAGTCTCTGAGTGTCAGTGGCAGTGCATTCTCTGGTCCTGGTGTTTCAAGCGGAGGCTGACCTTTCGATGAAAAAGCAAGGTGGCCCAGTAGTGCAGGTAGTGGGGTCGGTTATTCTGCCCTGCCACATATGGTGCAATGGGGAGACGCCCGCTAGGCGTAAAGCCACCCGCCAGTTGAAGAAGGTCATGGAGGGTGGCGGAGTTCCAGGACCCATATAGGGCTGACAGGGTGCACCTATCAAACAAGGGCAATGGGTTAATTTTGCTGGACTTGTGGCAGGGGATTAGGTCAACCTTGGGCTTTTGGTGGGGAACAAAGACCAAAGCAGAGGCTTGGTCTTGGCTGTGGCAGGTTGGTGCGGGCAAGAAACCGGAACCAGTGAGCACCTTATGGCATTTTTCCCCATTAGGGAACAGGGGGTCATCAGGAACTGCCTTCGGATTTCTAAGGTCCAGGGTGGGGAACGGTGATCACCTCCTCTGGGAACCTCTTAGGGTATGCTCCTCTCTGCAAGTTGAAAGGCTTCAGGGGTAGGCCCTCCTAGGTGGCGACCAGTTTGCTGGGCTGCCAGTCACGAGCCAGACCGATGGCTCAAGACCGGAGCTGGGTGACCCGCCCGAGAAAAGGGCAAGGAGGTTGGTCAGGGGTGTGACACCTGCTGCCTTTTCCGTGCTTGCTTAGCTGGTCCCTTGATGCAATGCTATGTAAAATAGTTAATAATATGGCCCTTGTTTACTTCCAAACTGTTGTCTGTCTCGTTATTCTGCCTGGGGGGGGGAATACACTTATCTCCTATAATACTTTAAATGTTTTTCACTTCTGATTGATAGTAATTGCAGTTTTGCAATTACAATTGAGTCCATGCTGAAAATTATTGCAAGAAGTAAAAGCTTTACTTAATTTTGAAGCACACAGACCATATAAGTAAGTAAGTACAGTGCAGAGCACTTTCGTGGTCTGCAGCAGATCCAGCAAGCATAAATGGAAGGAATAAGCAAAACAGAAATGAGAAGAAGAAACTTCTAGGCCCCAGTTAGTTACTAGGCAACATCACCCCCCTCTGTCTATTGAATAACTTTGCAACTGAATTAACCTCTTGTTACTGCTCCACTTTTTCACTGTGTGATTCATTGTTTTCCAACACTGATTCCATTTGAATCTTGCCTTACAAAGCAAAACAGAGAGAACAATATTGACAAAAGGTCTATGTCCTGTTCAATCAAGATGGGAGGCATGTTTCTGAGAATGCTGTATAAGGAGTGGAAGCTGGCTGAGCACCTATTGTGTGACAGCTGAGAGAGGTACAAGCAAATTCAAGTGGCCTCCACCCAGAATTCCAAAACCCCTGCCCCTTCCCCCAGCATCAATCAAATGGTTTAATCTTAATCGCAGCAAATGGAGGCCTAGGCTGGCATCACAGCGATGTCACATCTGGCACAAACCAGAAGTGATGTCATCACATTGCCAGTGATGTGGGGACATTCTGCTACTTGGGCAAATTTCTATGGTAAAAACAGCTTCTACCATAGAGTTTTTGTCTACATACCAGAGTGCCCCTGCATTGTTGCTTTCTTGATGATTTCACTTCGAGTGGTACTGGAAGAGACATTGCCATGTCACCAGCAACACTGGTCAAGGCCTCTGTAAACTGCCAGTAACCCTCCTCCACCTCTTAGGGGCATGTATTGGTCACTGTGATAGCCCATTCATCTGTCCCTTACCATTGTTGAACTAGCTGGTCCTGCAGGGTACCAATCAGTTTAGCAAAGATTATGACATCTTTTCCCACCAGTTTCACATTGATGTGAGATACAATAAAATAGGTTTAGCAAAGATTATGACATCTTTTCCCAGATACAATAAAATAAATTTAGTTGAAGAATTACTTAGGCCATAACTGAGGTAATATTTTTAACAACAGAGCCTTAGCATAATTGGCAAGCATCCTGAAGTATCCAAGGATGAAGGAATGTTGCCCAAGTCTATCTATGATTGCTGATTCACTAGACAAATTTTACAAAGGCCTGGTGGTGGTGAAACCAAGTCACGTGTTTAGTGTGCGGGCAATAAGAAGCAAGACACAGAACCATTGCTGTGCCAAGGTTTGAGCCAGAGAGGGTTGCCCTTTTGCTGGTCCCCACTGGCTGCCTAGTAGGGTAATCCATGCTGAAGTGGGGAAATGAAGCCAATAATTAACAAGTACATTGTTACAGATCAGTCATTAATAAATATCAGTTTAACATAAATTTGAAGTCTCTTATTTTTATTCCAGGATGTTAAATGAATAACATTTGTAATGAAATTAGTAACAAATATCCACTCTAGCCACCCTTACTTCTTTATTAAATCTTTATTTGGATATTTTCATATTACAAGATAAGGGCTTAGGAATTTACCCTGATTTAACACCTTGTTAAGCATTACTTAACCTCAAAGCACTTACTGAATATATATGCCATGTAAGCTGGGTTTTGCCTAATAATGTCACAATTAAGGAGCAGTCATCGCCATTCACTATCATTAGGTTAAATTGGTTTCTTGGGAGATGTCCTGGTAAAGCAGTCATCCTGGCTAACTGCTGTTCAATTAAGTGGGAAGTGCTGTATGCAAAATATACCCATAAATGAGTAAGAAGGCAATGCCATGATTTAACTGTTGGAACACACTTTCCTTGCTCTCCATTTACAGCAGAACCACAACACTGTAAGTGCCTTCATAGACACAGCAGGGTATGCCACAGGGATGAGCAAACATTTCCCATTGGTTTCTGTTTATATTGTTTACTTAATTATTTATTTTAAGTTCTTAACTTTTCACTCTTGGTTTTGTATTGAATCCCTGAAAGAAAGATGGACAACAATATAGTGTTGGAAGACAGGACTCCCAGGTCAGATAGCACTCAGTCAGCTACTGGGGAAGAGCTGAGAACAACTAGGGCTAACATTATTCTTAATGATGCAACTGGATTAAAGCTAAAACAACATTCAGTTGTTGATGTGAATGGATGCAAAAGGGAAGTTCAAAGCTGTTTTGCAGACATGATAGGAACATGGAAAGTTAGAAGTATGAATCAAGGGAAGCTTGAAATTGTAAAATGAGAAATTTAACTTTTTAACATATTTTTTATTATTATTATTTTCTTCTACAAACACTAACACACTTCAAACACTGAACACCACCCTAAAAATAAAGCTAAACAAGGATCATATAAGCTGATTAATCTTGAGTTTAGTCAAAGTTCCCTCTAAAATAAAATTAATGGAATGTTGCTATTTCTTATAGCTTCTGTTACAAACTGGTAGTTGTATAATTAAGTCAAGTAAGTACAGCTTAAACAATTAAACTTTCAAACCTATAACATTCTGTTATTTCAGTTTCTTTCCCCTATCTTTCTTTTTATCAAATTTCCATTTGATTTTCAGAGATTTTGAGGCTGCAGCCCCTTTTTTGGATTCGGAGTCCTCTTCTGGATCACTACTCGCCGTGCTTTCGGAACCTCCTGTTCCACATGGGCTGCCTTCTTCTTCCATATCTTGTTCCTCTGTTGTTTTCTTGTCATTCGCTGGTCTTTGATGCAGTTCCAAAAACATCCTAGCTTTTAAGACAGCGTCTATCTTTTCCTTTTTATCTTTGTAGTTTAAGACAAGTCCCTCAGTTATTATCCCTCAGTATAATGTTGAGTTTTTCTGCAAAAAACTTGTCAAGTTTTTGTAATGATTCCTCTTATTTCTTATTTCGAATGGTATATCTTTTAAGAATCTGATTTCTTTGTCTTTGATTTTTAAGGTTGTCCCATTTGTGGCCTTGAGCACCATTTATTTTATTTTATTTATTTTTGGATTTATATCCCACCCTCCCCGAAGGCTCAGGGCGGCTATAGATCTCTTTGAGAATCGTACCATTATCTCCCCAGGCAAATTTTTTCCTGATAAATTCTGGATATGTCCTATAGGTCATATACATATTGCTTTGCAATGTTTCTGCCATTAAACCTGTCATTGGGGCCATTGCTTCACTTAAGATTTCCTTCAGATTCTCACCCTTCTGTTCACGGACACCTTGAAATCTCAGAGCAAAAGCTGCTTTTTCCATTTGTAGTCTCAAAAACTGGTCTTTGTCAGAAATCCTATCTTTCTCCACAACCTCCAGTCTTTGCTTACTTACTTTTGTCTTGGCTTCAACCTTTTTCACTGATTTTGCAGTCTACTCTGTTTTTAAGTTCATCTCTTTCATCTGCTTTTGGAGTGCTTCAAAGTTGTTATCAAGATTAGTCATCTGGTCCAGCAGAGGGCACAGTGCTGTAGCCAACATATTGGGAAGGTCAGTAGTTACTTCCGGTTTGGTAGCCGGTTGTGCTGATCTTGTAGTTCCTGGAGAGTACTTCGCTCTTGTCGCCTTCTTTTCTGCCTGGTTAGTCATTGTTTACAGTACCGGGAAAGTTTTAAAAGTCAGTGAAAGTTCATTTAGGTAGTCACTTTAGTCAGATCAGTGCTTTAGATCAGTGCTTTACTTGATTTAATCCAGAATTGCCATTTTTCCTAGCCCCTTTGATTGCTTAAACAGTTTGTTTAAAGTTGTGGGGTGGTGAGATACCTACCCCTCCACTGTTAGAGAACAGGGCTTCGTATGGGTGCTTGACTGCGTAACCAGTTGAAGAAAAAAGAGACTCACATTTCATTCCATGCCAGGTACAAAGGTAGGGAGAGCTTTGCATTCATTAGATCACCTGCTCGCTCGTCTGGTGTTCGCCTCTTAGTGCCATCATGGTGCTGCGGCAGTGGGACCTGTTGGGGCAAGGGGGGAGCCTTGTTCCCTTGGCTGCAGCCTCAGGAGAGGCACCCCCAGTGCCCCAGGCTGGGAGTCCCCTACAAGGACTCTGGTTTTTTTTGAATAATCTGGCACCCCTTCCATCTACTGCATCATGGGCCACTCCTAACAGAGCTCCAAAGGAGCATGCCCACCATTGGAGTTGCCAAAACTGGAAACCTCAGAAGTTGAACTTTTAAACACTGTAATCCTGAGTGTAAGTGAACTAAAGTGGACTGGAATCAGGCATTTTAAGTCAGAAAAATTAGAAAATGTTTTACTTAGGAAATGACAAACACAGAAGAAATGGACTTGCTCGAAAAGTGAGGTGAGACGTAGCACAAAAAATAAGGGGCTATAATGCAATGCCTGGCTGAATTCTGTCAATCAGACTTCATGAAAAGCCTATCAACATGGCCATCATTCAGGTTTACACCTCAGCTACAGATGCTGAAGAGGAAGAAATTAAAATCTTTTATGCAAGTGTCCAGGAAGAAATTGAACACACATCTACACAAGAGGTGCTGATAATCACAGGTGACTGGAATGCAAAACAACATAGAATCAAATATCATCAGAAAATCTAGGCTAGGAGCACAAAATGAAGTAGGAGAGCAACTCATAGGCTTTTGCAAAGATAATGAGTTGTTCATTGGGAACATGTTTCAGGCAACTGAACAGATGACTGTATTCATGGACATTGCCAGATGGCCAATACAGAAATCAAATAGACAATCAGAAGCAGAAAATAGAGAGGTTCTATTCTCTCTGCTAAAAAGAGACCAGGAGCTGATTGTGGTCCAGTGTCAAGCTTCAGTTTCATTTCACCTTGTTCCACTTCATTGCTTGCCATGATTTAGGGGGGAGGGAATTCCTGAGGGGAGTGCATGGGTGTTTTGAGTGGATGCTTGTAAAAGCCATAACTTTCCTTAAGATTTTGCCCCACCGCCAGTTCCCAAGGGAGCTGGCCTTGGAGACTCTTTCGCCAGGCCTGAACATAGATAAGAAGTCCTATATCTGTCACGGTTGCCATAGTGACAGTAGGGGATGAATGGTGACATATGTGAGAGGCGTGGGGTGTATTTTGTATTATCTATAACAGGGGCTTTTGCACGCCTTTTTCCTCAGTTCTGACACAGAGTCTGTTTTCCTAAAGTAAGCATATCTCAATAAACTACCACTGCTTAAGTGTGTTGTGGAGAGTGTCTTAACTGGAGGACCTGACATCCAGACAAAGAATTGCTAATATTAAAGCTGAAGAAAAACACCAAAATTTTCATCATGCCAAAATACAATTTAAACAACATTCCTGAAGTGGTTAAAGACCATGTAAAGAACAGATCTGCATAACTAATTTCAAGTGAATGGGAAACAAAACTATGGGTTGAAACCAGAGATATTATGAAAGAATAATGTGCAAAAATTATTCCTGTAGCCAAAAGAAATGACATATTTTAATGGATGACTGATGAAACTCTTAAAATTGCTCAAGACAGAAAAGAAGCAAAAATAAAAGGTGAAAGAAATAAAATCAGAAATCTAAATACCATGTTCCAGAGACTGGCATTGAGACAAAGAGAACCATTATAATAACCAATGTAAAGAAATAGAAAACAACAACAAAGATCAAAGAAATCAAGGGGAAATTTAAAGCACAGTGAGGCATTCTGAAAGATCAACATAAACTGAACAGGACAAAATAAAGAAAAAATGGGAACAATACACTGAAGAACTATACAGAAGAGATGAAAGGATGAAAGATTCCTTCCAAGAAGAATCTTTTGAAGAAGATCATACTGTTTTATAAAGTGACATGAAAGCAGCACTGAGAACAATTGGGAGAAACAGATAACCAGGAGTAGATGGGATATCAATAGAGCTATTTAATGCCCACAGAAATGCAGTCCATCAAAATCTTAAAAAGAATATGCCGACAAATATGGAAAACAAAACAATGGCCCACAGACTGAAAATGCTCAGTCTATATTCAGATTGTGAAAGAAGGAGGTCAAAGACTGCAGCAACTATCAATCACATTAATGTCTCATGCAATTAAAGTAATGCTCACAATCTTACAACAAAGACTATTACTATATATGAACAAAAAATTCAGATGCTCATGCTGGATTCAGAAAAGGAAGAGGCACTAGAGATCATATTGCAAATTTACATTGGTTATTAGACCACATGAGCGAATTTCAGAAGAAAATCAGTTTGTGTTTCATAGATTACAGCAAAGCTTTTGACTGTTCGGATCCTGAAAGGTTATTTAAAAAAATGGGTATGCCACAGCATCTGATTGTTTTGATGCACAACCTAAACTTTGGACAAGAGGCTACTGTTAGGACAGAAAATGGAGAAAGAATATGGTTTCCAATTGGCAATGGTGTCAAACAAACATATCTTTTATCTCTATTTCTTCAATCCACATGCAGAACATGTCATAAAGATAACTGGATTGGATTAAGGCAAAGTGAAAATTGGTGGAAGGAATATAGAGATATATAGATGATACCACAAAATTGACAGAAAATATTGAATTCTTGAATCATCTTCTGGTGAAAGTTAAAGCAGAAAGTGCCAAAGCAGGATCACAACTGAACATCAAGAACACAAAAGTAATGATTACTAAGGAAATACACAATTTTAAGGTTGACAATAAAGAAATTGAAATAGTTTTGTTTTTTTCCTATTCCTTGGCATCAACCAGAAGGGAGACTGCAACCAGGAAATCAGAAGGAGATTGAGACTGGGAAAGAGCTAGAAAAGATCCCTAAGTGTATGAACATGACACTAGCAATAAGATCAAGATAATTCATACTACAATATTTCCCATTACTTTGTATGGATGTGAAAGCTGGAATGCAGAAAGTTGACAAGAAGAAAGTTGATTCATTTGAAATGTGGTGTTAGAGGAGAGTTTTATGGATACCGTGGTCTAGTAAAAAAACAAACAAGTAAGTTCTAGGTCAAATCAAGCCTGAACTTTCCCTAGAAGCTGAAGGGACCAAACTTGAGGCTATCAGTCTTTGGTCACATTAAGAGAAGACACAGGAGGATTTGTCCTGCGAGAGGGACGGATCAGGGGCACAACAAGCAGGCTCAATCATACTGCAACAGCTGGAAAGCGGTGCGCACCCGTCCCTGATCCATCCCTTTTGGGCGAAGGCGCGGCTCAAAAAGGTAGTAACAAAACAGCACTACCTACTGGTTGCTGCGCACCATGGGCGGGCGTCTGATCGCCAACGCGCCCATCTCTTCCACAGCATGCGAGATCCTGCAAAACTGCGCATGCACATGCATGTACAGTGGGCTCGCCTCGCTCTCCGGTTCGTAGCTTCTTTCTGGCATCTGATCGTGTTGGGGAGGAACTGTTCGGCCGTGCTTCTTGTTTGATGTGGCTCTAAAAAGCCGCACTTCAGCCATGCCTTTCCCCCTAGTGTGACCGGGGCCGACAAGACTCAATGAAAAAGACCATAATGCTAGGTAAAGTTGAAGGCAGCAAATAAAGAGGAAGATTCAGCATGGATTGACTCAATCTAGGAAGCCATGGCCTACAGTTTATATGACCTGAGCAACTCTGTTAACAAGAGGACATTCTGGAGGTCATTAATTCATACAGTTGCCAAAAGTCAGAAGTGATTTGACAGCACTTAAAACACACATTCAGGGATTTACTTGATAATCTATTTTGTGCATTGGTTCCTACTGTGGCATAGAATTTCCATCTTTATAGGTCTTTGGGGAAGGATGATTTTCCCCAGGTGACTGAATAGGATGACAGATAGCTAACCAATACAGGAACCTGTTGATGTGCTGTATGAGCTATACTGATGTACTATAGTTGAACCCTTTTGATTGTGTTCAAATGCACTTGAAAATATAGTCTCCTACATACATAAAGATTGACATTTAAAAGCAGCATTTATATTTCAATACTATACTCTTATGTCAGCTAGGCCTCTTTCAAGACCTGGCTGCCATGGGAGTGGGGGTGACTCTGGAATGTTAAGTTTCTTTTCTCCTGTGTCTTCTCAGTTTCCATTATCCCTGTTTGACCTGCAGTGCCTGGTATGGTATTTCTCTTGGGAAAAGTAACCCGTTTCTTTGGTGGGCTTCTACCTGGCCTCTGGTCGACCCTGGGCCATCAGGGGGTCTCCTTGAACAATGTATAACTGTTTGCTTTGCGTCTAACACAAAATGGTTAAGATATCTGCATACTCTCATATTCTCAATAACGTTACTTCTATGAATGAAAGCTGTCGGGAACGGATTGCTGCAGGTGTCTGATACTCTTATTTAACAGATATGTTCCTTTTGATGAGCAAAAATATTGAGGTACAGGTTTATTTTAATGCTGATATATACATACATAGCACATGTACAGTACATGCATGATATGTGTGTACACATTTAGGTTGAATCTGCATTTGCATTTTTAATCAGTTTTGTACTGCTGTGATGCCATCTTTCTCTATGCTTGTTTGAATGTTGTTTGAAGAAGATTCTTTTAAAGCAGTGCAGAGGTGCAATGACAGTGGAGCCGCCACGAAAGGGCAACAAACATATGTGGCCGTGCAAAAGTATGCTAGCACTGTTGAGCTGTGAAAACCACACCAAATGTAGACAGCTTTTTTAAAGACAGTGTCAGAAGGCTGGGACACCGGTGGGAAAGACAAATGCAGATTCAACCTTAGTGAATGCTACAGTATGCATTTAAAAAATCTACTAGTGCCCCCCATCTATTATATTCTACAATAATTTAATACAGCACATTTACGGTGCACATATTGAGAGTAGAAACATATGGCAGTCTATTCATACAGGGGTTTTTTTAAAAAAATATAGGCTTTGTGGCCAACATTTCATCAGCAATAACTACATAATAGATAAATGCCTGGATTGTAAAGCTCATTGGAATACTTTTAATGTGAACTGACCTTTGGTATTGATTGCAGTTCCTCTGATGCTTGCTTTAAAAATAACTGGAAGGATTAATGAGTTCTTCTTGCAGCTTTTAGGCCAAGCTGGGTGTTCCTGGTTGTATAGATCTTCTTTTCAGTCCTCTGAGATGATTAGAACAAATTATAAGGCTGCACAGGATATTAGCAAATGCCTTTAAAAGAAAAGAGTTAAATTAAGGTTTTCTTCTCAGTGAGGCTCATACCACTTTAGACCACAAGTGGGGCTCATATGGCTAAAAGCTTTTCAGCAGTAAGAACTCCCTCAACATGCAAAATTATATGTCAGGGTAGAAAATTTCTGACCTAGGCTTATATAGTAGTTTTATATGCATGGTTTATTCCCCCTATGGAGGAGTGTAACCATACATCCAATGGGACACATCAGAAAAATTGCATCATGGAACATTTGGAATCCTACCAGTTGTATATATCAGGTTTGGAAATAATGCAGTGGAAAGCATAGCAGTGTGAAGCAGCATACTTTACATGCCTTAGTTCCTTTGTTCACGTCCTGCATGGGGCTACCTACCAGACAGCTTGTGAAGAAGAGGGGCATCTCCAGCTGAATGGCTGCAATCATTTTGCTTAGCACTTCCCATGTGGCCATC
Source organism: Gekko japonicus (assembly GCF_001447785.1). Classification (NCBI taxonomy): domain Eukaryota; kingdom Metazoa; phylum Chordata; class Lepidosauria; order Squamata; family Gekkonidae; genus Gekko; species Gekko japonicus. The sequence goes on along the minus strand of NW_015176024.1, from coordinate 186,573 downwards.
CCTCTGCTGCATTCACAAGATTAATTACCACTTCCTGCCAATGTTCCCTCTAAGCTGTGGAGTCCTGTGAGCAAAAATTCTACTTTGTGAGCGACTGGCATTAAAGTTGTGAGCAGATGATTTGGCTACTGCATAAATTAGTTTGCACTGGAGCCATCCTTCCTGAGCTAAGACAAAAATGTGTGAGCCGGAGGCTAAAAAACTGTGAGCTAGCTCACACTAACTCAGTTTAGATGGAACACTGCTTCCTGCTGCTTTTAAACTCAGCAGTCCCTGTCTTCCATTTCCATGACCAGTGGGATTGTGAACCTAGAGGACCATGCCCCTCTTTTTAGATACAGAACAAGTGTGCAGAGATTGGAGGAAATTCTCACCCAGTCAATGTGAATCCCATGCTGAAGACTGTTGAGGTTAGTAATGAGCAGTTGGCGGACACAGATCCCTATTTTAGAAACCCTTCTCTGAGAAACATCTGTCAAACAATCCAACCTTTCTTTAAAAAAATTATATACTTTATTAAAATATAAGACTATAGATTAACAGATAACAAACAACAATAACATAGATATATATAGCTTGATCAGAGATTACAATATGTTAAACCTTGTAAATATTTGGTGGATATTCTTTAAAAAAATACACTATTAATAGAAGGAGTACAATTTCAACACTGTTCTATATAATATATAATGATATAACAATTGAAGGGGCAGCAGTAAGATGTCACATTACACAAAGATTGCTGCAATAGTGCATACAATACAAATAATTATAAACAATAGTTAGACTCTGATAGCAATAAACTTCATGTTGTTTTAATCTTGGTCTTTCAAAAGCTACATAGAGCTTTAGGTATGAAGGATCCACTCCTAAGTCTTTACAGAAAACATGACATTTCTAAAGCTACATAGAGCTTTAGGTATGAAGGATCCACTCCTAAGTCTTTACAGAAAACATGACATTTCTAAAGCTACATAGAGCTTTAGGTATGAAGGATCCACTCCTAAGTCTTTACAGAAAACATGACATTTCTAAAGCTACATAGAGCTTTAGGTATGAAGGATCCACTCCTAAGTCTTTACAGAAAACATGACATTTCTAAAGCTACATAGAGCTTTAGGTATGAAGGATCCACTCCTAAGTCTTTACAGAAAACATGACATTTCTAAAGCTACATAGAGCTTTAGGTATGAAGGATCCACTCCTAAGTCTTTACAGAAAACATGACATTTCTAAAGCTACATAGAGCTTTAGGTATGAAGGATCCACTCCTAAGTCTTTACAGAAAACATGACATTTCTAAAGCTACATAGAGCTTTAGGTATGAAGGATCCACTCCTAAGTCTTTACAGAAAACATGACATTTCTAAAGCTACATAGAGCTTTAGGTATGAAGGATCCACTCCTAAGTATTTACAGAAAACATGACATTTCTAAAGCTGCATTGAGCCCAGCTGGTTGAATTGTGGCTAATTTGAAACACCAATATGCTTCCCTTTGTAGTAGCAACTTGTGTGTATCAGATGAAGTATATGGTTTTGAACAAATCACCTCTAAAGTAACGCATTTAAAATAATCTGGACTGTGGCCAACCTGAGTATAGTGACCACTGAGGAAGTCCCTTTGAGGCCAAAACGCATTTGGTCTTCAGTTGGAAAGTGTTAACCCATCATGTGTATTAATAATTGACATACTTTTATTAGTCTGATACTTGAAAAAAAAAATTAACCCGAATATATTTTAATATGTGTACACCTTAATAAATTTTGCATTTTTATAATATATATGGTCACTAAAACAGGTGTATCCTTCATTAATATTGCTAATTGCTTTCAAAAACTAATCATCCTTACATCTTGGAACACTGAATGGCTTTAATGATGTTTCTGTTCCGTTTATATTGGACATATTTCCTCACAATGTCACTGCATGGCCTCTAAAGTTCTCAGAGGGGATGGCTTCTTTCTGCTCTCTCTCGTCACACTGTTCATACTATTATAAAAAGTTGTGCGGCACCGAAAAGGCTAACACATTTTTCGATCATGAGTTGTATTGTTTCAGAGCTTATACCATTATGTTCTTGGACATCTAGCAGATCTCTATCATGTCCAAGCGTCGGACACGACTGAATGGCTAACAACAACATCATGTTCCCCAATATAAAGACAGTAAACTTTTAATATGATGCTTTATTATCCATAAACTCAGCTAGTCAGCATCTCCCAGAGGGCAGGCTCCTCCCCCTCAGCCACCATAGCCTTGCCTGTCCCACTCCTGCCTCTCCAGCCAGCCAACTTTATGCTTACAGCCATTGCTGAGCTTCTGACAACCATCACTGCTAGCTGACATTATCCTTGGGTGCTTCCCTCTCCCCACCTACTTCAAGCTGCCAGCTCTAACAGAGGGCTGCCAAGCAGCTCATCCACTTGTTTGGCTGTTTTGGATGGCTCCATGGCTTGGGAGAAGGGGATGGGTTCCACCAGTCATAGGAACTGTTTCCATGGTATTCCCAATGGAGGGTGTTTTATTCACTACGGATTACTCCAGCTGGGCATAGCAAATTTGTATTGAGCATATTTGATTAACCAACCACCCCCATCCTCCATTAGCACTGGGTAACAAAGCTTTCACTGTATCTATTTTGCTCAAACATCTTATGCCTTTCTTCACAGGCCCTCTTCCACTAATAATTAATCGTATCAACTCAGTGTTTTCTGACAACCAGAACTCAAGAACTCCAATCTTCTATGAGACTGGATATATAGGTTGAGAGAAGAGAGTGGAGCCCAGGTGATGAGTTTGTACTGGGTCCAGAGAAATGGCCCATGCTGACAACAGTCATTTCATTAGCGGAACACAAAGCAACCAGTGTTCCCTCTAAGCTGAGTTGGTGTGAGCCAGCTCACAGTTTTTTAGCCTCCAGCTCACAGATTTTTGCTCTAGCTCAGAAAGGATGGCCTCAAAGCAAACCAATTTATGCAGCAACCAAATGGATTGCTCACAACTTCAATGCCCGTAGCTCACAAAGTAGGATTTTCGCTCACAAGACTCCACAGCTTAGAGGGAACATTGAAAGCAACACAGAGATTTTCCATTTATGTCCTGTGAGAGCGGATATCCTGAAAATTACCACAATACACAAACTGCTGTGTAGTGCCTTTAATGGCATGCTACTCATTCCTCTCTGTTTTCTCCCCCATTGATGTTGTTCTCTTTCTAGTCCAACTTTTTTCATATTTCACATCATCTATACAGAGAAATGCTGCCTCAGGAGAACTTCCTTTGACCCAAATATAAAATCTCTCTTTATAGAACAAAGAAGCATCCATCATACTTCCAATACATTTATAAACCATGAAAAAGCACATTTTTTATTTCAGATTTGCATGCAACACTTTGGTGTTGCTTTGCTATTTAATGCTTGCCAGTGTGTGCGTGCAGGAGAATATGGGTTTATTTTAGCTTTAACATGTTTTTACTGCATTTTTTCCTTTCAAGTTTCAATTCATACATTTCCTTGGCCTGAACAGGGTTCAGACTGAAAATGGCCTGTGTTAAAAGCAGGTGGAATATTTTATGCTTTCCTGAATATTTGGTGTTTGGTTTAATCTTTTGAGGGAATCTCATCTTTTGCAGAAATACCACAAGGCTCAGCCATCAAAGGCAAACATTATACCAAAACACACACACACACACACATTTGACAAGTACGTTTGACAAATTCTGGGCAGGATCCAGGTAAAATTAAGCATTTAAAATATTTGTTGATTTTGGTGGAAGATATCTATTCATTGGGCTTTCTTATTGAAATCAGTGAAATTTAAGACTGGCTGGATTTTGTCCTCTGTTTGGAAAGCAAACTTCTAAGGATGTGCAAAACTCTTCTTGTGGATATTTCTCCCTTCTCAAATGTTGGCCTTTCATAACACTGATCTACTAAAGTGAGTCTATGGCAATTGCAGTGGGATCAAATCACCAAATTTCACTATGTATGTATGTTCTTTCCTGGAGCTTGCCTGATCACATACATCATCTTGCTCATCTAACCGCATTGTTCTTTTTTGTGGATGTAACAGTAAGACTCTTAAATTTTTGGCCTGAATTATGTTGCTTGGGCATAAGAAGAGAAATATCAGTGATTTGTGCAGATCCTTAGATATTCTCAGCCATAGTGGAAGGATCATCTCTTAATGTAACTTTGGGGTGCTGATTCAAGGGCAAGAGAGAATAACACATAAACGTAGCATTTTATACCTACTTTGAACTGATGGAAGGAACCATGTTGTGGGTTTGCAGCTGATCAAATTCTACAGGTTGGCTAAATATTCCTAAACTGAAATATTATGTGGATGTAGCATTTATCCAAAGCCACTTATATATTGTCATCACCCAGGGTTTTTTTTGTAGAAAAAGCCCAGCAGGAACTCAGTAGCATAATAGGCCATACCCAACAGCAGGAACTCATTAGCATAATAGGCCACACCCAACAGCAGAAACTCATTAGGATTGGCTACAATTAGGGGTGTGGGGCCTAACATGCAAAGGAGTTCCTGCTCAAAAAAAAAAACCCATGGGTTTTTTTTTTTGAGCAGGAACTCCTTTGCATGTTAGGCCCCACACCCCTAATTGTAGCCAATCCTAATGAGTTTCTGCTGTTGGGTGTGGCCTATTATGCGACTGAGTTCCTGCTGGGCGTGGCCAACTTGGGAGCCAGCCGGAACTCTGTTCCTAGGCGTTCCTGCCCAAAAATAGCCCTGTCATCACCCATTCTTAATCTTTTTGCCATAAGTTATGTTACAGAGAAATGTGCAGTCTTAACAATAAGATAACTGTAAATCTGATTAGAAATTCTAAATCCCATTTTAGTTCAGTGGTATGCTCAGAACCAAAGAACACTTTGTAGTGTGGGCTTTTGTGGACTAGCAGTCATGTTTATGAGTGCTACCTTTTGTTGGTGTCCATCCATCCTTCTACTTCATTTATCTAATGGGTTGTACTCTTTATCTGCATATATCATTTACTGCATATGCTAGCTATATCTGTTTCACTACATAAGAACATAAGAACATAAGAGATGCCAATGTTGGATCAGGCCAAAGGCCCATCAATTTACCCGGTATCGACGTCAGACTGACTGGCCTGTAATTTCCCGGATCTCCTCTGGAACCCTTTTTAAAGATGGGAGTGACATTAGCTACCTTCCAGTCCTCAGGAATGGAGGCTGATTTTAAGGAGAGATTACATATTTTTGTCAGGAGATCCACAAGTTCACATTTGAGTTCTTTCAGAACTCTCGGATGTATACATCACACACACATTCATGGATAGAGGGCGAGGGGCAGACTGGAAGCTAAATGTCCCCGGAGCTAGGCAAGCCAAGTAGCCTCTGTAGAACCACATTCTAGTACTGCAGGGGCAGCTCAGCTTAGAGACCTGTTTAGTGACACTCATCCATTGCCTCCTCCCACATCTAAGCAGGTAACATGTGAGCTCATAAAAATCAACGTTGCCTCCGAAGGGTCACCTGAACAGACGAAGCTGCCTTATACTGAATCAGACAATTGGTCCATCCAACTCCAACTGGCAGAGGCTCTCTAGGTTCTCAGGTAGAGATATTTCACTATTACTTGCTACCTGATCCTTTCAACTGGAGATGCTGGGGATTAAATCTGGGCAGGTAGAGTAGATGCTCTACCGCTACACCACAGCCCCTCCCTTGCAAGAATGGCAGAGATACAGAGGCTTGACTCAGCTTGTTTCTGGCCACTAGCAGCCTTCCAGGGCAGCAGCCAGTACAGAGAACTTTCCTTGTATGTTAAATGGCCAGTCCACCTCTAATATGGGGGTGGGGGGTGGGAGATGTGTGTTAGTAAGCACTGGGGCTGAAACCACCAAATGCAAAGGGTAGGTATAGGTCTAGCACATTTCAATTTAGAGTACCAATACGTGTTGATAAGAACACAGGTGATGGCTGTTTTGAATCAGCCACATTGTACTTATCCGTATACACTTGGGCTCAGCATTCAACATACCTACTGCTACGCCTTGCATTTCATAAGCTTGCCCAGGGGTCGTTTCATAGAAAAAGAGCTAGGGGAACTCATTAGCATAACTCATTAGCATATGCCACCCCCCCCCTGACATCACCGGAACTGTGTCATGAGGCCACTCCCCCTGACATCACCGGAACTGTGTCATAAGGCCACACACCCCACCCCCAACGGTCCTGGCAGCTCCACTGCCTTGCAGCTCCACTGCCAAGCCTCATGAGGATCCCCCGCGATCCCCCCAGAAATGACTTCTGAGCTTGCCTACTGCTACGCCTTACATGTCCTCACTGTTAACAAACATTTATTCAACTATATCAATGTTTGTATGTATATGTATGCAAATAGATGGATAGATTTATAGTTACCAAATGAAGACAATTCATTGTAGGCTAGTGGGTTCTTGTCCATGAACCAATATCTTAAGCTTCAAGGATCGTAGCTAGAGCTATTTCCCATATGATATTTGCTTGACTCAGGGGTATTCGTAGGTCTGAAAATGGAGGCAAGCCCCTTACACTTGTGTATTCCCATTCATGCTGATCATCAATAGCCTCTCACACTAAAGGGGAACTGTGATCCCCCGCGATCCCCCCCGAAATGACCTCTGAGCTTGCCTACTGCTACGCCTTGCATGTCCTCACTGTTAACAAACATTTATTCAACTATATCAATGTTTGTATGTATATGTATGCAAATAGATGGATAGATTTATAGTTGCCAAATGAAGACAATCCATTGTAGGCTAGTGGGTTGTTGTCCATGAAGAGACAATGCCACAAACCAATATCTTAAGCTTCAAGGATCATAGCTAGAGCTATTTCCCATATGATATTTGCTTGACTCAGGGGTATTCGTAGGTCTGAAAATGGAGGCAAGCCCCTTACACTTGTGTATTCCCATTCATGCTGATCATCAATAGCCTCTCACACTAAAGTATAAGATGAATAGAAAGAGAGAATACTGGTGGAGGAAAAAGTGTGCTTAAGATTCTATATTACATTTCTGTTTTGGTACAAAAATCCATCAAAACCTATCAAAACGAACATGTTTTAACAGGCATAGCCAACTGGATGAGCTTTTCCTGCAATATCTGCAATTTACAGCAGACATTTGAAAGGCTTAATTGCAGCCTGCAATTTACAAGTCATCATTAGCATTTCACGTTAACCAGGGAGGAGAAAATTGAAAAGTTAAAGAGAGAAGGGGGGAAAGTGCTCAAGTCACATGCATCTGAACAATGAACATTAAATAGAAATAGTTATTTCATTTTTTTCTACATTTCTGGCAGCTGGGATTGTATTATGAAAAAAATACACTTTTTGTTACTAAGAAATCCTTTTGTGGATGTAAATGGCATTATTCTACAAAAGCCTTATAAACTTAGGTTGCAGGCCAAAAAAATTATGTGTAGTGGGGCTGCATCTGTAAATTCTGGAACTCTACTGGTCTGCATCCACATGAGATATGCAAAAATCTCTGGAACAGTATAAGCAGTAATCTACACTTCATGTATTTGTCTGATGTTTGGCTTGTAACCTTAACATACTGTAGTAACAAAAATGGGCTTAAATTTATGGCAAGCTGAAATAATGACACTTTAATTTGGATCTTAATGGTTCCATTAGGAAGCAGGCAGTCACAGTCATAATCTTGCTTGCGGGGAGGGCGGGGTATAAATATAAACAATAAAATAAAAATAAAATCTCTGTGCTGTGATTTCATCATTTTTTCTCTCTTCCCCATTTCCAGCAGGTGCCATTATAATGGCTCCAAAGGCAAATGCCACCCTTCAAACCCCTGCAGAATCTTCGGTCAGAGTCTTATGTATCGCAAAAGTCAGTTGTTTTCTTTTCTTGCTATTGTTAAATGAATTACTTATCTGTTAAATGAATTACTAATCTGCCAGAACAGCTCTCTGTTCTGCTTCTCTTGGATAGAATTCTGAAGGCTACTGAAGTTTTAAAAAGTTTCACTTGCTTGAAAGCCAGTCGAATCCGATTCTAGGGGGTGGTGCTCATCTCCATTTCAAGGTCAAAGAGCCAGCACTATCCAAAGACTTCTCCGTAGTCATGTGGATGGCATGACTACATGCTGAGGTGCATGGAATGCTGTTACCTTCCCACTGAAGTGGTTCCTATTTATCTATTCAGAGTTTCTTGCTTTCAAACTGCTAGGTTGGCAGGAGTTGGGGCCAGAGATGGGAGCTCACTCCGTCATGTGACTCTAGGGTCTTGAACTGCTGAACTACAGACTTTCCAGTCTGCAGCTCAGTGTCTTAACCTCTGAGAATTTTAAGAATCCACAATAATGGTTGACCAGATGTACTTGGATGCCAGGCTGTGGGAATGAAGTCATTCCTCCTGGCCATATATCCTTTCCCAATCTGTAAGGAAAGTGATCCCTCGGCATCTGAGGTTGAAACTAGAGATTATATTTTCTGGCACGTTCTCTCTGGGTTTCTCTGACCCAACTCATGTCTCCTGCTGTCATACAGTAGCTGCAGGGAATACCATTTCAAAGATCGGAGAGAGCCCTTTTCTGCTTGTAACTGTGGTGTTGGGAGAGGAGGCACTCCTGCTTTGAGAAACTGAAATGACCCTCGGCAGGGGGGAAATTATGTAACTTTGGAGCAGAACATGGAGTATTCAGAAGATGCACTTCCAAAGTTATGTAAATAACTTCCTGCCCATCCATTTCAGCTTTTCAGAATACTGTGCATGGGGGAGGCAGGAGTGCCTCCTCTCCCCCCTATGCCACAGTTCCAAGTGCAAAACGACTCCCTCTGATCTTTAAAATGGCATTCCCTGAAGCTGCTGTGTGACTGCAGGAAACATGAGGTGCATCAGGGGAACACAGGCAAAACTTGAGAAAAAAATGTACTCTCTAGTTTGGCTCTGAGAATCTTACTATGATGTATTAACAGTAATGAATTGATTCCATTCAAGGTTGAGGCTTCATGTTTAGGGCCTAGTAATGGTGGTGGGAGGAAAGGATACATTTTACTGGAGCCTGTGGGGCCAGCTGTTATGACATTATTCCACTATTCCACTAGCACAGAAATGAAAGTGTGTATCTGTCCCAGAAAAATCCTGTCCCACGAGTTGGCAACATGAGCCAGGATTCACTGATAATCGATGAGGAGAATCACCTTTAAAACAAACTCTCATTTTATGTTACTTCAGAACAAGTCCATAAGATTGAAGGTCAAAGAAGACGGGGACGGCAAAGGATGAGATGGTTAGACAGTGTCATCGATGCAGCGAACATGAAATTGAGCCAACTTCAGAGGACGGCGGAAGACAGGAGGGCCTGGCGGGAGATGATCCATGGGGTCGTGAAAAGTCGGATTCGACTGTGCGACTGAACAACAACAACAATTAACAGTGAACAACAACAATTAACAGTGATGAATCGATTCCATTCTAGGTTGAGGCTTCATGTTTAGGGCCTTGTAATGGTGGTGGGAGGAAAGGATACATTTTACTGGAGCCTGTGGGGCCAGCAGTTATGATATTCCACTATTCCACTAGCACAGAAATAAAAGTATGTATCTGTCCCAGAGAAATCCTGACCCACGAGTCGGCAACATGAGCCAGGATTCACTAATAATCTATGAGGAGAATCACCTTTAAAACAAACTCTCATTTTATGTTACTTCAGAACTAGTCCATTTGAGTTGCTAAAGAGGAAGGACTGCAAATGTCATTTGCACTAAAGTATCAATTGGAAAAAAGACTGCACAATCTCATTTCTAAAATAACATATCTATAACTATAAATCTTATTAAGATTTGTTTTGCTCTGTGAAACCATTGCCTACAGTTTGAAACAATCTATGATGACACAGTATATAAAAGAGAAGTTTAAACAAATCATTACATAAATAAAATAAATAAAATAAAACAAATTATTGCAAATTACAGGCAGAGACTTGCTCTGACTTCAGCCCTAGAGGGGGGGGGGAAACCCACCCAGAAACAAAGGAAGAAGAAACAAGGAGCCACCACACAGGCCACAAAAGAAATAAGTAATGTCACTCCATTGACATTACATGTTAAGCTTGAGCCGGGAGCTTAAAGGGGGGGGGAGGATAAAAATAAAGTAGAACAGAATCTCTGAAAGTGGAACAGAGCCCTGACATCTGCTATCTCACACCAGAAACCAGAAAACAAGGAGGCACATTTTCAAGCTCAAGATCTTAAAAAGACCCTGTTTTGTCCACCTTTGGTGTTCGATGTTGACAGGCATAGAGTTTCTTAAAAAGCAGGCAGCCGTTTGAGGCAGCAGATTTTGGTGGCTCTTAAGTACCATGAGAGATGGGGCCAAGCGAGACAGTTCGTAGGAAAGTCCTCCCATGCAAGCTTTAGCCGAGTGAATGGGAGTTCTCAAGAGCCGGCTGGTCTCCAGGTCAGGCACTGAAATGTCTTTGGCTAGCCCTGGTTCAGAGCTAGGGTTGCCAGGTTCCTACCTGGCATCCAGCGGGGGGAGAAGCTGTGTGTCTGAGAGTCTTGCGCGTGCATCGTGATGACGTCGGCCGGAAGTGATGTCATTGCGCTGGGCACGTTGTCGAGGGACGCTCTGGTGTTCGGTCTTAAAACTCTATGGTACCATGGGGTTTTGGGGTCGAACACTGGAGCGTCCCCCGACGACGTGCCCTGCGCGATGATGTCACCTCTGGGTGATGTCGTTGCGCTGAGCACGTTGGCCCGATTCAGGGACTTTGGGGCAGAGTTCCCCCTGGCGGCCAGATCCAGGATGGCGGGTTGGGGGACCCCACACTTTCCCTGCTCCACCATCTGTAGCTCCACTGCCTGTAGACCCCCTTCCTCTTGTATGTTCCACTAGAGGGTGTTTTAAATTTTATCCCTATAATATGGAATTGACTATAGATTTATAATGTGATAGTGATATGTCAGTTACCAGGATAGTTACCTGGATAGCCCAGGATAGCCCGATCTCATCAGATCTTGGAAGCTAAGCAGGGTTGGCCTTGGCTAGTATTTAGAAGGGTGACCTCCAAGGAATACCAGGGTTGTGACACAGGGGCAGGCAATGGTAAACCATCTCTGAAACATCTCTTGCCTAAAAAAACAAGTCTAGCTCACCACCTATTGGTGTATAATGCTAAAAGAGCTAGAAATTCACTGCCACAGGAGGTGGTGGCAGCTACAAGCATGGACGGCTTCAAAAGGGAATTAGGCATATGGAGCAGAGGTCCATCAGTGGCTATTAGCCACAAGGTATAGATAGGGGCTCTGGGGCAAGTGATGCTCTGTCTTCTTGGTGCTTGGGGGGGGGGCAACAGTGGGAGGGCTTCTAATGTCCTGGCCCCACTGGTGGACCTCCTGATGGGACCTGGTATTTTTGGCCACTGTGTGATACAGAGTGTTGGACTAGATGGGCCTTTGGCCTGATCCAACATTGGCTTCTCTTATGTTCTCTTATGTTATGTTCTTAAGGTGGTAAGGCCAAGGCACAGGGTCACTTCTCAGGTGTTTTTTTGCAGCTCCTAATCGAAGGCCTGGTGGAAGAGCTCTATCTTGTAGGCCCTGCAGAACTGTAAGAGGTCCCATAGGGCCCTGATCTCTTCCAGAAGCTCATTCCACCAGTACAGAGTCACTACTGAGAAAGCTCTGTGTAATGTATTGAACGAGTTACATGAATCACTCCATTGACATCACATGTTAAGCTTGAGCCGAGCAGAGGCTCCTCTGAACGGAACTCCTATTGGTCACTCTGCAAAAGCAACCAATCAAATGGCCACTGTTCCCTGAGAGGGAAATAAACTCATTGGTCTTTATTCCAACAACCTCATTGGTTGATTATTGTAAATAGGTGTGGCTACGTTAGCCCAGGAATGTTTAAAAGGAGCCTAGCTCCCCGTTGTTCTTGTTCTGGTTATGAATGCGTTTAAGTGCTTGTTCGTCACTTCAATAAAGCTGAATCACTTTTTGCTGAAAATCACTCTCCGATCCTTTGTTAGCGCAATCTAACACTCTGGCTCTGGTTATCACCAGCCTGGTGTCTTTGTGGCCTGGGAGGGCCAGCTGGTTTTGGGCCCCTGAACTTTGAACTTCATTTGAGAGTCTCCATTTGATGGTTTGGGATCCAACCCATGGCTTAAAAGAACCCATTTCCACATGTTTTTTGCCATCAAGTCACAGCTGACTTATGGCGACGCCATAGGGTTTTCAAGGCAAGAGCCGTTCAGAGGCAGTTTGCCATTTCCTGCCTCCACATCATGACCCTGGTACTCCTTGGAGGTCTCCCATCTAGATACTAGCCAGGGCCTAGCCTGCTCAGCTTCTGAGATCTGATAAGATTGGTCAGGGCTCATTTGAACAATCTTCAAATTAAAGTACGTAAGGATTTTGTTCACATCCCTAAAGTTGCTTGACCCTCATTTCCCCAGCCCCTTGGAGTAGTCATTTTGCAATGTTGTGTTATGCCTTTATTTAAGAGGCTGTTTCAAATGCTCGTGGAAAGAAGATGAGCAGAAAGAAAATATTCTCAGGTGCTTGCTAAGAACAAGGCTGCCGTTTATCCTATTAGAACCTAATGCAACATCATGGCCAGAAAGCCCTGAAAGGGGAACCAGGGGGTTGTGAATGTACAACAACTGCCATGCAAGATTCAAAAGAGACAGTTTATCCAGATAAGGGATTGAAAAATTGCTTGTATTTCATACTAATACAATATGATTTTGATTTTCCAGGGAGCAGACCTAATGCAATCTAAAGCTCATATCACATAAACTCACATCATACAATAACAGATTCTTAATACAAAACTATATTTTCTTCTCATATTTAGAGAGCTGTGCATTGTATTCCCTTGTGCACAAATATTTTCAAGATCCACACTATTTACTGATATGCCATTTTCTTCCTATTGTAATTTCAAAACAAAATCTGTTATTTAACAAAGCACAAACCTCGAAAATGAACGACTTCCATGGAAATACCTTCCCAAGTTTCTAGTGTGATCCTCTTACTAGGCAGCAGCCATCTGCATCTGGAGGGGTTTGTATATATGCTTATTTGACACTACAAATGTTTTCAAATAGGTGCTTAAATTGAAGATGATCTGGAAACTGCAGTGATTTCATAATGCAGCAGCCTAGTTGTTTAAAGGCTTAGGACCGAGAGATGTAAAAGGCTCTTTCTTCCTATATATCCCCATGCAGCAACTACAATCCTTAGGTTTCCACCTACTGCCTCTTGTCCCACATGCCATCAGTCAGAGCCCAGGCATTCTGTATTTTAACTCCACCCCCCCATTCAACAAGCTCCCGGAGGAGGTGGAGGACATCTTGAGTAGTTTTCAGGAGGCACTGCAGGGCCATTTTATTTGGCAGGGCATTTAATGGGGTATACTCTTTGGGAGCTGCGGTGGCTGAAGTGGTTAAGACGCTGAACTGTAGGCTGTGGAAGGTCAGTAGTTCAGCAGTTTGAGACCCAGGTGCCGCATGATGGAGTGAGCTCCAGAGTGAGCTCCCGTCTCTGGCTCCAGCTCCTGCCAACCTAGCAGTTCGAAAGCAAGAAATTGCAAGTAGATAAATAGGTACCACTTCGGTGGGAAGGTAACAGTGTTCCGTGCGCCTTGGTGTTTAGTCATGCCGGCCACATGACCACGGAAACGTCTTCGGACAATGCTGGCTCTTCGGCTTTGAAACGGAGATGAGCACTGCAACCCTAGAGTCGGATTCGACTGGCTTTCGAGCAAGGGAACCTTTACCTTTACTCTTTGGGAGGAGATCTGGGGGATTATTTTGTTGGTTTTAAACTATGATGGTTTAGATTGATATTGTAATTAATAGTTACCTTGACAGAAAAGAAACAGAACTGCATGCACAGATGACAGATGGGGGAGGTAACATCATATCTGTTCAAGCATCTTTTGTGAGTAAATTTGAATGTGAGAGGGGGTGACTCTAGGGAATAGTTCAGACTGGTGATGGCCCTGAGCAGCCCTGTCTACAGTTCCAATGACAACTGGCACAATGGTCTCTATTCATAGGTCTGGTTATTTGTGATCTTCTCCTGCTCTTTCTTCCCTATTCTGTTGTCTCCTGGAATCGCAGTGTCAATGATCCAAACCCCACCTAAAATTGTGATATTTCTGGGGTGCTATGCTCCAGGTGCTGATCTGTTTGCAATTGGAACTCTCAAAGAATCTTTGTTCCATCATCCTCCATTATCTTGTTTTTTTGTGCTCCCATGAATTTCTGGCTAATGGTAAGCCATACTTCTTGAAAAGATTCCAGTGCAACATAGCTGCAACTCTATCGTGACATTTTTCATAGCTAGCTTGAGCAGTTTTAGTACAGGCACTGACCATGTGGTTGAATGTTTCATGAAGAGGAAGAAGATGGAGGAGGAGGAGTTGGTTTTATACCCTGTCTTTCACTACCCGAACGAGACTCGGAGCGCCTTACATTCATCTTCCCTTCCTCTCCCCACATCAGTCACCATGTGAGGTAGGTGGGGATGAGAGAGCTCTGAGACAGCTGTGACTGACTCAAGGTTACCTAGCTGGCGTCGTGTGGAGGAGACAGAAATCAATGTATTTAGTAAATAATCAATCTCTGAGGATGACTTTCCATAGGTTTTCAAGTCATCCATACACAGTAAGTGTGAAATCTTTGGGCCTGTCTTTGAAAGCTGGTATCCTATGCCTGTGCTGTTCAGAATGTTTGTGAGTGGTATTAGGGCAATGACAAAGAGCAGTGGCACTACTGAGTGTCCCCTTGGGAAATTTCTCGTTTGATATTAACTGTTCCATTTTTTTCTCCATTCACTATAAACCTGGTGTTCTGTTTACTCATAGCAGTTTTGATAAATGTTATTACAGTTTTGCTGATGCCTATCATTTCTAGTGTTTCAGGATCCATGTAGAGAGAGTGAATCAAATGCCTTCTTGTAATCAATCCAAGCAACATTCAGGTTGGTTTTCTGTGTTTTACAATGCTGTAAGACCATTTCATCAATCAGTAACTGATCTTTAGTGTCTCAGGATTTTAAGAAAATTCCCTTTTGTTTGTGTGGTAAAATTGAATTGAACTGTAGATATTCTTGAATGGAATTGGCTACAATTCTTGTCAGTAGTTTAAAAAGTTGTTGGGAGGCAGGTAATGGGGCAGAAATTGCTTGGCACTGTTCCTTTCTCTTTGTTCCTCAGCATGAGAAATGTCCTGCCAGTTGTTATCCAATCTTTTACTGTTTTGGAACAGAGTGCATCATTAAGCTGTTGCACCAATTGTGGATGAAGACTTGTCAGCTTTTTAAGCCAATAGCCCTGGACTTCATCTCTTCCAGTGTCTATCCAGTTTTTCATTTTCTTCAATTGCTTTTGCAGGCTTTCCAGGTTTATTGTAAGATCCTCCATTTGCTTTCTTTCAGTTGGTTGTCCACATCTGTGATCCAGGTGGCTTTTTTATTGTATTCTTTGGAGTCTTCCCAGAGTTCTTTCCAGAAGTCTGTCTGATTTTACTTCTACTTTTTCATCTCTCTCTAGTGATTTGCAGAACTGTCTTTGGTTAGTCTGGAACTGGAAGTTTTGCCTGTATTGCTGGATCCTGTTATTGTACCACTTGATCTTCTTGGATATTGTAACAATTCTTTCATTTCTTCTGCAACTTGAGCTATTGTTTTTATATCTGATATTCCTGCCTGAGGTTTGCTTTTCTTCTTTCATGATTGAGTTTCCTCTCTTTTAATTCCTTTAAGGCACTGAAGTCTGAATGGCAATTGTTGATTTTTTCCCTCCAATCTCATTTGCCAGTTTGGTTTCACCTTAAAACTCTTAATTGCCTTTCTTAATGTCCATTCCCAGTTGGGACAGAGGAGGTAGAAAAAAAGTACTTTCCCCCCTTTCTCACAACACAAGAACCTGTGGGTATTCAAAGTGGTTTATGAGCAGAAGTACTTCTTCACCCGAAGAGTAAATAACATGTAGGAAGTGCTGCAGGAAGTGATAGCAGCTACAAGCATAGACAGTTTCAAGAGGGGATGGGATAAACATATGGAGCAGAGGTCTATCAGTGGGTATTAGCCGCAAGATATAGACGAAACTCCTGCCAACCTAGCAGTTAGAAAGCAAGAAATTGCAAGTAGATAAATAGGTACCACTTTGGTGGGAAGGTAACAGTGTTCCGTGTGCCTCTGCATCTAGTCATGCCAACCATATAACCATGGAAACATCTTAGGACAGCACTGGCTCTTCGGAGATGAGCACCATCCCCTAGAGTTGGATTCGACTGGCTTTTGAGTAAGGGAAACCTTTACCTTTATAGATGAAACACCATGTCTGGAACCATGATTGGGGTGCCACAGTGGGAGGGCTTCAGTTCTGGCCTCACTGGTGGACCTCCTGATGACACCTGAGTTTTGGCCACTGTGTGACACAAAGTATTGGGACTGGATGGGCCATTGGACTGATCCAGCACACTTGGTTTCAATTATGTTTGTTGTAGGAATTGTTTCAATTGCTCCACTGATATTTTGAATGAGTCTTGCAAGTTCTTTCTTTAATGTTGTACTTTGCTGTTAATATGCTTTAAGATTTTTTGCCTTCAGTTCTTCCTGTACAGAGGTGAGTCAATAGCTCACTCTTCATTAGTGTACTTTCAAGAGCAACTTCATTTCTATAGCCTGTTTCTTGGTTGATTTCATTTATTTGTTGTTGTCTTCATATTCTTCCTTCGAGCGGTTTTTGTTTCTTATTTCACCTAGCTCTGTTGCTGTGAAAATGTTTTTTTTCACATGATAAAAAGGCACTGATCTGCTTGTCACTGTTCAGTGATGGTAGAATCAGAACACATTTCTTTCCATATTTCAAACAGTTGTTTCAAATATCTACGCTGTTCAGGCCTTGATTCAAAATAACATTGGCAAAGAGCCTTAATTCGGTATATAAGTGAAAAAGGTCGTTGCATTTGTGTTTGGGGGACATGCAACTCCTACTGGAATGGGAATAAACTACAGCCCTGTCCTGACACAGTGCCAGTGTGTGTGGGGGCTGCTAGTAGATATCCAAGGCCCTTCAGCAGAGGAGAGGGATTTTTTATTTTATTTTAAACAAGTCACTTGCCGAGGCTCATAGAGCCTAGCAACGCCACTAGTGTCTGTGGAAACATCACCAGTGCCCATGAGTCCACAGCACAAGGCAACTCCCCCCGTGACAGGCAGAGAACCATGCCCCCCCCCATCAGCCTGCCCATGTCCAGAAGGCCAGGAGGGACAAAGGGCACCTGGAAACACATCACTGTGAGGATCGTGGCCTCAGCGACAGGACATCTGTAGTAAGAAAATCAGAAGAGTCTTGCTGGGTCAGCCCAGTGGTCCATCTAGTCCAGTGTCTGGTCTCCCACAGTAGCCAAACCAGTCCTCTGGAGGGCCAACAAGAGGCCAGAGAGGCCTTCCCCTGATGTTGCCTCCAGGCACTGGGCACTATGAATGTGGAGGTTCCCCTCAGTCACCAGGGCTGGTAGCTAGACTTGCCCTCCATGAAGAAACAGACCTGCCTACTCAACCTACATTGACTGCTGATTGAATTCACAAGTATGAGAAGCGCCCTACAGATTAACAAATGCCAGGAGAAGGGACAGGTGGGTATGCTCGCTGGTCCAGGGAGCTCTACGGAACAGTAGCTTAAGAGGCTCCAGCGTGGTAATTATAGACTAGGGAGAGATTTTGGTTCTATTTTGGTCATTTTCTCCTCAAGCCTGTGATGCAGAGTGTCCCAGACTGTTTTGTATCTCATTTGAGGCTGGGGTGTTATATTCAGATAACAGAACAGCACTCATTTCTATGCTGGAGGGATAAAATATCAGCAAAGGAAGGAGAGGGCAAAAAGAAGTGTCAGATACTGCCCTGCAATTCTTTTCCCCTTTTCAGAAGCAGGACTTGGAAGGGTGACATCTTCCCTCAGCGGTATAAAGCTCCCTGCATGCCTTGTTTTCTTGCTTTCTTTTT